>NW_027131102.1:0-206797 GCF_026122565.2 Emydura macquarii macquarii
TGCTCAACAACTCCCCATTCTGTGCCGCCCAGTGCAGTAGTCTGGGAGCTGACCTTGTCTGGGAAGACAGGTAAAAGAAGCATTGAGTACCTCAGCTTTCTCCACATCTTCTGTCACTAGGTTGCCTCCCCCATTCTGTAAGGGGCCCACACTTTCCCTAACTTCCTTGTTGCTAACATACCTGTAGAAACCTTTGTTACCCTTCACGTCCCTTATTAGCTGCAACTCCAACTGTGCTTTGGATTTCCTGATTTCACCCCTGCATGCGCAAGCAGCATTTTTATACTCCTCCCTAGTCACCTGTCCAAGCTTCCAGATCATTCTGGATCACGTACCAGTCCTCTTCATTATTTATCACTCCTGCAATTTTTGTGTCATCTGCAGACTTCATCAGTGATGATTTTATGGTTTTTTCCACAGCATTGATAAAATGTTAACTAGAGCAGGGCCAACAAACAATCCCTGTGGGACCTGCCTGGAAACACAGTTGCTTGAGGACAAGTCCCCATTTACAGTTACAGTTTGAGATCCATCAGTTAGCCAGTTTCTACCATGAATGGGTGCTATGTTCATTTTATGTTGTTACAGCTTTTTAATCAAAATGTCATGTGATACCACGTCAGGCACCGTAGAAAAGTCTCTCACGTCAGTCAGATTAGTAATATCATCCCTTCGTTTGGCAGGATCTGTTTTCCATAAACCCACACTGCTTTGCAATACCCTCCTTTAATTCGCTATTATACGAGTCTTGTATCAGCTGCTCCATGATCTTGCCCAGGATCGATGTCAGGCTGACAGGCCGATAATTTCCTGGTCATCCTGGGTCCCCTTTTTAAAAACTGGCACAGCATGACCTGTCCTCCGCACGGAGCAGCCACTGCTTCTCTAGTGTAGCATCCCGGTGTGTGGGTGTGTGTGTGGGTGTGTGTGTGGGCGGTGCGACTCACTCTCTCCCCCGGCACCTTCTCCCAGGTTGTATCTTTCTGTAAACAATCCTCGTGCAGTGGGGAGCAGCAGCTGGTGCTGGGAGACCCCGGGGCACTGGCTGAGGCAGGAACGTTTAATGCCAGGATAATGACGCCTGGATATGGAGACCTGGCCTCTGTGGGTGACTCTCTCCTTTGTGTCCATGTGTCTGTCCTTGGTGCCTGTCTGTCTGTCTCCCTGCTTGGCACAGCCGCTGCCGAGGTCCCAGGGGGCTGGACCGGCAGAGGACAGCCTGGCTGCAGGCCACGTGGACTCCAGCTCTGCTTGGGAAGTGGGAGAGAGGCCTTAGATGTGCAGAGTCCAGGGCCAGGTCGGTCCAGAGGTGGCGGAAGCTGTGGCTCTGCTAGCCGGGTGCATCCCCCTTGTCCCGTCTGTTGTCCCCCAAATCAAGCGGGTTCTGCCCATTGATGCCTCCAGCGTTCCCTGGCGCTGGCGTTGGTCAGAGGCGGGGGATGAACGTTGCAGGCGGAGAAATGCCGTGGCCTGGAGCGTAGGGCGTTGCCTCCCCGTCCTCCGTCTCCTTGGCCGGAGCCTAACGTTTCTCCCTCGGCCTCGCCCACTGCGGTCCCGAGCCGCCTCTGCTTCCCGGCTCGTTGGGGGACCCAAGGCGGCTCAGGGCGTCACACAGCGTGCCCCGGCGTCAGGCCCGAGGACTCTGCTCCCCGGAGTGGCTTCGCTTTCTGCACGACATGCCCGCGCGCGCACACAGGCACAGCATGTGCACCTGGGCACCTGTAACACCCCCCCATGCACACACCTGGGCGCCTGTAACACACCCATCACCGCACACACCTGGGCGCCTGTAACACACCCATCACCGCACACACCTGGGCGCCTGTAACACCCCCCCATGCACACACGTGGGCGCCTGTAACACACCCATCACCGCACACACCTGGGCGCCTGTAACACACCCATCACTGCACACACCTGGGCGCCTGTAACACACCCATCACTGCACACACCTGGGCGCCTGTAACCCCCCCCCATGCACACACCTGGGCGCCTGTAACACACCCATCACCGCACACACCTGGGCGCCTGTAACACACCCATCACTGCACACACCTGGGCGCCCTGCACGCCTGTAACACCCCCCCATGCACACACCTGGGCGCCTGTAACACACCCATCACCGCACACCACCTGGGCACACTGTAACTCACCCATCACCACACACACCTGGGCGCCTGTACTGCACACACCCATCACTGCACACACCTGGGCGCCTGTAACACACCCATCACCGCACACACCTGGGCGCCTGTAACACACCCATCACCGCACACACCTGGGCGCCTGCCTGTACCGCACACACCTGGGCGCCTTCACTGCACACAGTGTCTGGGCACCTGTAACACACACATCACTGCACACACCTGGGCGCCTGTAACACACCCATCACCGCACACACCTGGGCGCCTGTAACACACCCATCACCGCACACACCTGGGCGCCTGTAACACACTCTTCACTGCAAGTGTCTGGGCACCTGTAACACACACATCACTGCACACACCTGAGCGCCTGTAACACACTCTTCACTGCAAGTGTCTGGGCGCCTGTAACACACCTCTTCACTGCACACACCTGGACACCTGTAACACACTCTTCACTGCACACACCTGGGCGCCTGTAACACACCCATCACTGCAAGTGCCTGTAACACCCGCCCACGCTCACACCAGCAGCTGGAACACACGTTACACTGACGCACCCCCGCCCGCCCGCCCTTGCTGGTGATGCGCTGTGGGGAGCGGTGGGGAGCAGGTGCTGACACTGGGAAACTCCAGAGCTGCCTGTTTGCGGCTCTTCGCCCAGCCGGGTGGTCTCGTGCTGGGGCCAGGAAAGGCCACCGGCTGCGCTCGACTCCACGGCGTGTCTCTGTCTGCACGTGGCACCCGACCAGTGCCAGCGTGGCAGGGGCTGTCCTTGCCCGCAGCGGCAGAGCCCTGGTGACGTAGTGATGGGGGACGTGGAGCCCCTGTGCCTGGTGACAGAGCCACGGCTGCTGCCCTCTCTGTCACTGTCTGTGGATCGAAGAAGGGGGTGAAGGGCGTCTTCCGCCGTCTCATCTCTGCCCCCCCGGTCTCCCGCTCAGTGCTGGGAACGGCAGCCCCGGGGCACAGATAGAGGAGATCCGGCCTGAATCTCAGAAAACCTGGCCGTGAGAACTGGGCGGGGGCCCTGCTGGGCCCCGGCTGGGAGTCGGCCCCAGGAGAAGGCCGGGGCGCCATCGCTGGATGTTTGTGCGGGCGTAATGTGCTCGGGGAGCAGCCCTGCCCTGGCCCAGGCGGGGGGAGCTGTCTCGGCCGCGCACTTTTCCATCCCTATCTTCTCGGCTTGCTCGCCCGGCCCGGGCACTGGGGCTGGCTTTACGGGTGCAAAGGGACGTTTGTGGAGGGCCGGCGTTCGCCTGGGCCGGGCGGGTGTCCTGGGCCCCTCTCCGCAGCTGGAGGCAGGCGCTGCTCCTGGCAGCCTTTGCTGATGGAACTGCCCTGGGAATCCCCGTCTCTTGGGGTCCCCGCGGATCTAATGTTGCAGTGCGCCCCCTGTTAATGAAGGCCCCCCCTTCCTCCCCTGGCGCTGCCCGGCTCTGCCCCTCGGGCTCGGCGCTTCCCCGCCGGGAGGGATAATACTCTTCTCTTTTCCTTTGCAGAAAGGCAGCCACTCACGGCACTTCGGGCGCCTCACGCACGGTGCGTTGTTACTGGGACCTGTCCCCTCCCCGGGGCGGGCCCCCCCCTCGGCTGGCACCCGGGGCTCTTGCATGCGGGCGCTCACGGGCCGCGCCTGTCGAAGCCGCAGGCAGCACCTGTGGGGCGTGACTCATCCCCGAGGGGGCTAGCGGGAGAGCCAGGAGAGACCCCTGGGGCCAGGCCTGCCGGCATTTGGGACCAAGGAGCATGGCAACGCGCCGGTGCTGATGGCCCAGGCCCCCCGTGCCTCCCGGCAGGCTCAGCCGGGCCCTGGGCAGGGCTCAGACCCGACGTCCCTTCCCTGGCCTGCGATTCCCCGAGCGCGGCTGCGTGTGGGGTGGGGTGGGGTGGGGTGGGGCTGGCCATGCCCAAGTGCTCTGTGGGATGCTGCTGGGTGACACGATGCTCTCCTGCCCCACAGGCCGAGGGGGGCTGAGGGACCCGGGGCTGATGGAGCTTTAAGCTGTGTGGAGGGATGTGGGCATGTAGGCGATGGCTGTGGGGAGCAGCTCCCGGGGCGGGCGAGGCTGGTGTGTGATGGGGGGGCTGTGTTGGGGGCAGGGCAGGACAGGTGTGCGGTGGGGGGGCTGTGAGTTATCACCCATCCCAGCTCCGTGGGATGATGGCGTGGGCCGGCCGTGGGTGGGGGGGTGGATGGAGGGCGAGGAGGGGTGGCAGGATTGGCCCGTGGCAGTGGCAGGGCAGGAGCCATTAGTTCTCAGTCTCTGTTATCTGGCCGGGGGGGGGAACGATATCCCAGGGAACCTGCAGCCCCAAGCGCAGCAGAGCGGGGGAGGCAGGACCCGACCCCTTGGGGGCTGCCTGAGAGCAGGGTCTCCTCTTCCCCCAAAGTCTGTGTCATGGACCCACAGGATCGGGGCCACGGCCCAGCTCAGGGACAGTCTCTGGGAGGCCCCGTCCGTGGGCCAGGCCCCGAGGGGTCTCGCTCTCCCTCCCGGGGAAGCCACGCGGCTTCACTGCCTCCTAGACCGGACCCCTGGGCCCGCTGCCCCCCAGCTGCACCCCGTGAGCTCCGGTCAGCGCGTCCCACGGACACAGACCCTGAGGGAGACGTGTCCCGTCCCAGGGAGCAGCGCGCCCTGCGCCAGCGTCTTCAGGGACACGCAGCTGGGCGGGGGGTTAGTCGCTGGGCCCGGCCCGGGGAGCCCGGGGTTGGCCGGAGAACAGCAAGTTACAGCAGCTCCATCCCGCTCAGCACAGAGCCCGAAGCCCCGGCCCTCCGGCCTCCCTTTGTCCCGGGTCAGATGCCCCGATGGCTCCACACGGCCCACGCTTAACTCCCCCCGTCCTCTGTTGCTCAGTGGGGCAAACCCGGCTTGGCCTCCTGCCGAGAGGTGGGGCATCCCCTGGCCCTTGGTTGCTGGGTGTCACAGTCCCGGTGACTGGATTTGCCCTTGTCTTCTCAAAAACTTCCTTGACATGGGGCCAAGCCCCAGAGCTGGGAACCATCCACACCTGAGCCTGTGAGGAGAGCAAACAGCCCTTCCTACCCCCAGTAACCCTGCTGCACACAGGGGAAACTGAGGCACATGTAGGCTTCAGGCAGACAGTGCAAAAAATTCCCACTTGGTCCCAGTCTGCCAGAGAGGGACCAGTCTGCCTCCCGCTCCAACCCTGCTTGCCGGGACTGTCCCGTCCTGGAGGAGGCAGATGGAGCAGGGGCGTGTGCACACATGTGTGTGCACGCACGTGCGTGTTCATGTGCGTAGCAGCAAGCCCAGCATACAGCAAGCAGGACTCGGGTCTCCCCCATCTGAGGTGGGCTGGAAATCCTGCAGTTCGGTAGCTGGCCCGGCCCGGGCTCCAGCTCAGCCCTTCGGGGTCACGTTTCCCAGCTTTTCTCCACACCCCAAGGCAGGAGAGAGGCTTCCTTTAAACGAGGACTGAGCTCCTCACCGGTCCCAGGCGCCAGCGCTGGGGCTCCTGGGAAACACCCGCTGAGGCGCTCGAACCGTGCGAGGGGGCCCTGCTGGTCCTGGGGCCCAGGGGCTGGGCCAGGGTCTCCCTCCCTCTGTGCCGTTCCCAGCCCCTTCCAGGACCAGCCGCGGGACAGGAAATGTCTCTGAGCGGCCGAGTTTGAGGTGGGTTGTGAAGGGCTGGGCGCTGGGCACCGTCCGTCCGTCCGTGCTAACCCAGCCCTGGGTGAGTGCATCCGGGCGGGGATGGGGGCAGACAGCAGCCGGCGCTCTGGCTCTGTCTGTCCGTGGGGCCAGCTGGTCTCCGTGGCAGCATGGGGCAGCCGTCAGGGCCCCTCCCCTTGGTACTGCCCCCAGCCTGGGTAACGGGGCAGCTGAGCTGGGTTCTGCGTGCCACAAGGTTTGCAGATCAAGCCCTGTGGGGTGATGGAGCGGCTCTCCGGCCAGCACCGGTCCCTGGAATTAGGAATTAGGCCCTGTGGGGTGATGGAGCGGCTCTCTGGCCAGCGCCGGTCCCTGGAATTAGAATTAGGAATTAGGCCCTGTGGGGTGAAGGAGCGGCTCTCTGGCCAGCGCCGGTCCCTGGAAGCACGGTGCCGGGGGGGGCAGGGAGACTCTGCCCTGGCACCAGCGAGCATCCCAGAGAGGGAGCGCGGCTGCAGGGGACAGGTCCAGTTTCAGCAGGTGGCTGGGGACTGGGTTGCCGTCCGTGTCCACTGCCTGGCAGAGATGGTCCCTCGCAGATCCTGGCTCCCCTTTGGTTGCAGCTGGGGGAGGGCAGCTGCCCTCAAAGCGCCAGGGTGGGTTTTTCTGCTGGGCCGGGTGTGCTGTGTGTCGGGGGGGTTGAGGGTCGCTGAGTGTGCACACGCTCGTGCGAAGAGCCGGGGCGGGACTGTCTCTGGCTGTGTGCACACTCCTGTGCGGGGCTGGCTGCGATCGCAGCTCTGGCAGGGATGGCTGGGAAGGGGGGGCTCTGAGAGGCAGCCCCCCCCGGCTTACAAATGACCCTTTGGGGCTGGGCTCTGCCTGGCTGGGGCTCGGGTTCTGCGAGGAGATGGGGCAGCGATGTGCCGGGGTGAGCCTCCCTCCCGGGCACCGCGGCTGGGCCAGGAGGCAGAGCTGGGGCGCTCAGACAGGCCTCGGCGCCTCACAGACAGATGGGGAGACCCGGACTCCGGGGTCCCAGACTGGGTCTGACAGAGCAGGGGGCGGCCGGCGTAGGGTGCCATGGGGGGGCTGTAAACTGTGCTGTGGGGAGGGGAGGGCTGTGCGCCAGGCCGGGGTGTCTCAGGCAGGTTCCTGCTGGGCACTTGGTGCCGATCCGTTTCGTGGCCCCCGCAGGCCCCGCTCAGGTGCCCCTGCTCCGGCCAGATGTGCACCAGGTGTGCGGGAGCTGCGGGCGGGCACCTGAGACGGGGCGAGCAGTGGCGCTGAGTTAAATGCAAGCTCTGGTTGGAGCTCAAGGGCCAGCGGGTGCTGGGCACACCACCCCCCCCTCGCCCGCTATGCTCCATCACGTCCCGGCCCGAGTGCCCGGCTCTCGCTGCCCGTGGCCGCGCGCCCGCTGCCCGCAGGCTGGGCCGCTAACCGGCGCTGATGTCTCTCTCTCTCTTGCTGCCCCGATGGAAGCGAAGTTTTCCGCTCCTGCAGGAAGCAAAGCTACGGTAGGAAATCGCTCGCCTCCCCCCCACCCCGGGCCACGGCGCCCTGCCCCCACGCTGCCCCCCCCCGGCCACACTGCCCTCCATCGCCGCCCCCTTGCACGGCCTTGCTCCTTTCTCTCCCTGCTGCTGGCTCTCCCCTGCTTTCCCGCCCGCTGCCCTTCTCTGCTGCTCCCTGCCCTGACCCCCGAGTGCGGGGCCTGGGACCAGCCCGCTCCCCCGCCGGGGTGAACGGCTCTGCCTGCCGGACCCCCCCCAGTCCCAGCTCCCTTCTGCCTCCCAGCCGCGACCTGCGCTCCGAGGGGCAGGGATTCCCAGCCAGGCGCGCCCGTTTTGCCCTCACTGCCCGCTTCTCTCTGGCCCCAGACTCGGAGACGGGCGAGGACGACGCCAGCGACCCCCAGGTGACACGGCGCAGCGCGGTCCAGGATGAGACGCCTTTCAGCACCCCCACAGGTGAGCGGGAGCCGGGGAGGGGCTGCAGGTAGCCCTGCAGGGGCTCGGAGTAGGGCAGGGGCCTGGCCGGTCCGTGTCTGTGCAGGGGGCTCAGAGGAGGCGGTGGGGGGACCTGGCCAGTCCGTGTCTGTGCCAGGGGCTCCACTCAGGGCAGGGCTCCGGCTGGGGCCAGCTCCGAGCAGGCAGGGGCTCTGGCCGGACCCATCTGGGCACAGCCCCCCACCTCACCCTCTCTCCTCTGCACAGGGGAGTCGGACACGCTGGTGGATGCCTCCATGAACACGCCGCCCAGCTCCGTGCTGGGCCTGCCGCGGGCCGAGGAGCGCTCCAGCTGGTCGGGCAGCCAGCAGACCGTGGTGGAGAAGGAGCCGGAGCCCGGCCTCCCAGTCAGGGGGCCCTACCTCCGCCTCAGTGGCTGGCAGCTGCCGGGAACCCCAAGGCAAGCACACGCGCAGGCCCCCCGCGGCGCCGAGGTCAGGCACCTGGGGGTGGAGCCGCTGATACGGGCGTCGCGTGCTAAGCTGGTGGGCCCAAGCTGGGGGTCTGAGGATAGCCTCTCGGTGGCCAGCGACCCCTACGGCAGCGCCTTCAGTCTGTACAGAGGACGGGCGCTCTCGCTCCACGTGTAAGTAGCTGGGGCAGGTGTGCGGAGGGGGCATCGCGCTGGCCGGGGCCATCTCCTCCCGACCCCGCAGCCATCATCGCCTCCGCCTTGGGGTCTTTCTTTGCCTTCGTCATCCCTGGGAGAGAAACGAGGTCTCTGATCACAGTACGGGCCCTGCCCGGGGGTGGGGCCAGGGCCGCGCAGCTGGTGGTGGAGCTGGCGGGGAGCTGCTCTGGGGTGGAGCCTGGGGAAGAACAAACCCCCTCGTTCCTGGTGGACAGACGGCCGGGCAGGCGGAGGGGCTGAGGCCTCGACCCCTGGCAGTGCCACGCTCCCTGCCCCCTCCCAGCTGGGATCCAGGGGCAGGGCCCGGGGATGCTCATTTCACCCATGCTGCGGCCCCGGCCTGGGGGCTCCTGGAGGGCGGGGGGCATCTCCCCAGCGCTGGCTGCTGTGCTCAGAGGCCCCGTCCTGCCCACCCCGGCACTCGCCTGCTCCTTCGACCTCCATCTCGCCCTCTTCTGTTCGAGGCCTTTGCTCACCAGAGTCTCGTCCTTACCATTGCGATTTGCACCCCGGGG
This sequence comes from Emydura macquarii macquarii, assembly GCF_026122565.2. Taxonomy (NCBI): domain Eukaryota; kingdom Metazoa; phylum Chordata; order Testudines; family Chelidae; genus Emydura; species Emydura macquarii. The sequence goes on from NW_027131102.1 coordinate 8,926, forward strand.
CCCCAGCCCACCTCGCCCGTCGCCCGTGGGCAGCCGGCTCCCAGGGGGGCCTGCAGGGGGGCCTGGGTCCGTGGGGCTCCCTCTGAGCCTGTGTGCGTGTGCCTATGGGAGTGTGTGTGCGTGCACACGTGTCTGTGTGGATGCATGTCCGTGCGTGTGCCCATGAGTGTGTGCCCACGGGTGTGATCATGAGTGTGTGTGCTCATATGTGTGTTCCCATGTGTGCATGACTGTGTGTGTGTGTATGTGTGCACGTGCCCGTGAGTGTGTGCCGGTGTGTGTGCTCATGCATAGGTGTGCGTGTGCCTGTGTGTGAATGCATGTCCATGAGTGTGCGTGGGCATGTGTGTGCACAACCATATGTGTGTGTGTGTACATGTCCACGAGTGTGTGAGCGCGTGGCCATGTATGCGTGCCCGTGTGTGTGCACAACCATGTGTGTGCGTGTGCACATGTCCATGACTGTGCGTGTGTGCCCGTGTGCCCATGGCTGTGTGTGTGTGCGCACATGTCCATGAGTGTGTATGCGCGTGGCCGTGCGTGTGTACCCGTGCGTGTGCACAACCATGTGTGTGCATGTGCACATGTCCATGAGTGTGCATGCATGTGGCCGTGTATGTCTGTGCCCGTGTGTGTGCACAACCACGTGTGTGTGTGTGTGTGCCCATGTGTGCGCATGGCTGTGCTGCGCAGCACCCTGCACCTGGCCGTACGTCGTAGGACCACCGCCCCGGTCGCCAGATCCCACACGGGGCTTCATTCGTTGGGGGCAGGACCCCGGCCCCAGAGAAGGTAGAGCCGGGGGGCCCCTCTCTCGTTCTGGGCTAGCCCCACCCTGGCCGTTTCCCCTGGGGGGCCATTTCCAGCCGCATCTCCCCCCACCCCCCACCGTCTGCTTGCAGTTTATCCAGCTTAGCGCGCCAAGGTCCGTGCCAGCCAGCAGCCCCTCTCCCTGGAGTCTCCCCCATTCATACGCTCTCCCGGGAAGCGAGGCTGGCTCTGAACCTCCTCCGTTTCCCTTCTGCCTGCAGCAGCATCCCCCAGGGCGGGTACAGGAGAGGCGACCCCAGCGGCAGCACCTCAGACATCCCCGCAACGCCTGGGGCAGACCCCCGGAGGCCTCCAGCCCAGCCGTTGGCCCCCAAGCCACCTGTCGTCTGCCCGCCATCTCCCAGGGTCGGCCAGTGCCCGGCCCAGCCACCCGGAGCTGCTGCTCAGCCGGCCGGCCAGGGTCCTGGCATCCCCTCCGCCACGCCCCTGACTCCCCGCAAGAAGGCCCTCATGCCGGTGGAGTACCAGGACACGGTCCCCGAGGAGTACGAGGAGAAGGTCCGGAAGCCCAAGTCTCTGGGGTACTCGCAGGCCAGCACGCTGGAGTCCCGCCCGCAGACGCCGCTGAGCGAGACCTCCAGCCGCGTGTCCGTGCTGCGGCCCTCGCCCAGGCTGGCGCGCTCCGGCTCCAAGATCTTCGAGAAGCTGAAGTACTTCGAGGAGCGCCGGAAGAGCCTGGACCGCACGGACAGCCCCCTCCCCGTCCACGCCTGGCTGCCCCTGCGCAAGACGCGCTCCTTCGACCAGCCCGACCTGGGCCCGGGGCCGCTCACGCCGGGCGGCGCCGGGGAGGAGCTGCGGGCCGGGGTGCGGTCGGAGATGGGCGGCCCGACGTGCCGGCGGCTGGCGTTCCGCCAGAAGGCCGCCTCCTTCGACGAGCGGGGCCGGCTGCACGACCTCGAGCACAAGTTCTCCGAGGAGCTGAGCCGCATCAAGAGAACCGTCTCCAAGCAGCAGCTGATGAGGTCCCAGGAGCTGGCAAAGGCTGGCCTCCCGCGGGACCCTTCGCCCTGGGGCCCCAGTGAGCTCTCGGAGGCCCACGGGGCCCAGCCCGGGCAAGCTGCCCCGGCCAGGAAAGGCCAGCCGCTCAAGGCCCCGCCGCCTGTGGAGAACGCGCGCGTCATCCAGCAGCTGGCCCTGTCCAGCGTGGGGCTGGTGGGACCTGGCGACGGGGTGGAGCTGGCCCAGCCAACGGCCGCGCGGAAACCGCTGGCTCGGAGCTGTGCCCTGGCCGGCCAGCCCAGGGAGCAGGCTGGAGCCGGGAAGGGTTTGGAGCAGGAAGGAGACGCCAAGGGCAGGAGGAAGGTGGAGCCGTGCCCTTCCTCGCAGGCTGCTCCGCTGGGGCGGACGGACTTTCCCCAGGCTGGGGCCCCCGAGGGAGCGGCACGCCTGGACGGGGGCCCAGCGGTCGGGGCGGGAGCTAGCCATGACACCAGGGCCCCCGGGGCTGGGAGCGAGGCCCCGTCCGCCAGGCGCGTGGGCCAGCACGGGCCACCCCAGAAGCGGGACGCGGGCCACGACGTGCGGTTCTTGCCCTGGGCCAAGCCTGGCCCAGAGCCCGGGGCCGGCCTGGAGGGCAGCAGGGCAGGGCAGCGTGGCCCGGCCAGGGAGGCTGAGCAGAGGCAGCTGAAAGTCCCGGAGAAGGACGACGCCCGGCTGGCTCGGGAAGGGAGAAGCGCCAGGAGCAAGGGGAAAGGCCGCCAGGCCCGGCCCACCTCTCCGGAGCTAGGTAGGGGCAGCCGCTCTCCTCCCCATGGGGGGGCCGCCAGGGGTCCCCGCTCCCGTGCAGCCTGGAGCCGAGTGGTTTGGTTTGGGTGCAGAGCTGGGGTGCAGGAGACCTGGGTTCAGTTCCTGCCACCGACTCCCGGGGCAAGTCACTCAGGCCCTGGGCCCACCTGGGCACCGCCTTGTCCCGGGTGCGAGGGGAACGCCAGAGCGAGCGGCTCAGACGCCGGAGCGATGGGCACGTGGACGTACCTGCCTCGGACGGGGCTCTCCGGGCCGAGGGCCCCTGCATTGCTCAGCCCTGAATCCTGCTGGCCTGGGCGGTCGCGTTATTCCTGCCTCAGCTCAGCCGGGGCCAGGCCATTCCCCGGGGGCAGGAACTGCTTTCCCAGGCTCAGTCAGTCGGTTATTTCCTCCCACCCTCCGTTCCAGGCGGGCAGCGCAGAGGGGCTACGGCCTGGGCTGCCCCGTGGGCCCTGCTGGGGTCGTGGGAGCCGGGGCTGTTCCTGGCTGTGTCATGTGGGGAGGCTAAGAATGATATCGCAGGCCCTCCCTCGGCCCAGAGTGCCCTGCCGTGCCCCTCCTTGAGCTGCTAGCGGGGCAGGGGGGCACCAGAGCACCCCGCTGCCAGCGATTGCTAATGGGGGGCGCACGTTCAGGACAGGCCCTGGCCCCAGGGGTGGGGCTCGGCTCTGACCTTGGCCAGCGCAGAGGGTGAGCTCCGTGCCAGGCGTGCTCCAGACCCCCGTGCCCCGGGGCGGGAGGGTTGGGGTTTTGGGAATGTTATTTCCTGCAGTGGGCAGAGCAGGGGGCTCGGCTCACCAGAGGCGTTCGGAGGAGGGAGTGAACTACCCCCGGGGTGAGGATGGGAGGGGGGACATGAGCTGCAGGCCAGGGGTGCTGTGCAGGGCTGCAAGGCCAACAGAGCCAGCATGGGGCAGTGTGTGGGGCAGGGGGCAGAGCCAGGCCTGCCAGGGCCCAAGCAGGCGCCAGTCCCTTGCTGTGCTCTGCCTGGGCTCCATGGCGCCCAGAACCCCCCGGTCCAGATCCCTCCCAGGTCTGCGTGGCTGTTCCAGGGCAGCCCACGCGCTCTGAGCACGCCCGCTGTGATGCTGCGGGGCTTTGCACGGTACCGCAGTCCTGTCTGAGCAGTGTTTGCAGGCCTAAGCCCGTGCCAGGCCCAGGACTGCCCGGCTAGCGGGGACACCTGGTTGTGTGGACAGTGTGCTCCAGCTGCAACTCCCAGGAAGGCCTGTTTGGGGAGCTGCGGGGCAGATCCCTCGGGAACCCGGCCTGCGCTGGACTGGGGGCAGGAAGGCATGCTGGCGACGGGTCACGCTGCCCAGTGTGAGAAGCCAGGGCATCTCCCAGCGGGTGCGGACGGGCCAGCCCCTGAGGCAGACTCGCCCAGTCACCTCCCCGGCTCCCTTTTCTTCCGGGATTTCTCCCGCCTGTCAGTGCCGGAAGCTGCCCAGGAGCTGGGAAAAGCTGCCGCCCGCCCGCGGCCCACACTCGTTGGGGTGGGCAGAGCGAGGCAGGGAACTACCTGCCCAGAGGCCCTGGAGAGCTGGCGCCAGGCCCTGCCTCTGCGCTGTGCCCCGCTCTAGGCCCATGGAATGGCCCCAGGGTTTTGCCCGCAGGCTGGGGGGGCTGGCTGCATGGATAGAGCACAGGGCTGCATTGCGCTGCAGCAAACAGGAACCGTCCAGCGAGCCCGGGGCTAGCACGGGCTGGCGCGGGCCCAGACCCAGGGCAGGGGAACCACCCTTCCAGCCCCCCACTCAGCACCCCCAGCTGGTGGGGCAGGGATGCGCTGAGCTGCAGTGAGCTTCCCCCACCACCAGGGGGCACCCACCTTGCTCCCCCTCTCTATGGCTCTTTCCGGCTGCAGGGATCCGGCTGGGGCTGCTCTTTGCACCCAGCTCTATGGCGCCCTGGGGCCACTCCCCCTGGCCTGGGGCGCCCGCTTGGGGCTGGCGCAGGAACTGCCTGCCCATCAAAGTGGCTGCTGTGGGGGGGGGCACCCAGAAGGGGGCGCCCCCCTGCCAGTGGGAAGCCTGGTGGGTCTGGCTGGGGGCGCCCGGCGGCATTCCCTCCCTTCCCGTAGGTGCCACCCGCCAGCCAGCCCGTGTGCCCGGCGCGCCTCCCTGGCTCGGTCCCTGGCCTCGGCCCAGGTGGCACCGCTGCCCCTGGCGGCTCAGGGATGGCCCCGGGGTCCTGCCCTGGAGGCATTTCAGGTTCCGGAGCCCAAAGAGGCGAGGGGCGAGCTGGGGAAAGCAGGGGATGCTGCCCCTGGCGGCTCAGACCCGGGGGTTCAGGGGGACCGAGGCCAGCGCAGGGGCTGGCTGGACTCCAGCACTGAGCTCTCTGCCTGGCTGCCTGGTGCATGAATCGCTGCCGGTGGGAGGCGGGCTGGGGGCTACCCACAACTGCCTGCTGCCCCCTCCGCTCAGCCGCTGTGGGGCTCAGTGCGGCCCCCGCCCCCCGCGGGCCTGTCCCCGTCCCCGCTCAGGGGCCGTGGGCCTGATCTCTCCCCGCTCAGAGTCATCCGACGATTCGTACGTCTCCGCTGGCGAGGATCCCCTGGAGGCCCCGCTCTTTGAGATCCCCGTGCAGGACGCTGCGGTGACGGTGGGCGCAGAGGTGCTGCTGAAGTGCATCGTCACAGCCAACCCCCTTCCCGAAGGTGAGCGGCCGCGGGAGCCGGTGGGGCGGGGCGGGGCGGGGCGGGAGGAGCTGGCGGCGTGCCAGCCAGGGGGGTTAGCATCAGCAGGGCCTAGCGCACGGGGAGCTCCCCCCGTCCTGACACTGCCTCCCTGCGGGGTGTGGGGTACCTGACTTCCCCGCCGGGATTCCGGGGGGAGAATTCTTCCCTCCCTCCCATGGGTTCGCGTTCACGCCGCGCTCGGCGGATCGAAAGCACCGACTTGTCCCCTCCGCCCACTGGCAGGAAGCGTGGCCGAGCAGCGAGGGCCAGCCACGAGAACCCTGGCCTGGAACGTGGCCTGGGCAGCGTCTCTCCTGTGGGCTGCCCGCGCCGCCTGCTCCTGCCTCGGCCGCCCCAGCTGGCAGGGGCTCGCTGCAGCACCGTGGGGAGGGTGAATCTCTCCGGCAGGGCTGTGCAGCACGTGGGCTTTGCCATGCCGGCTGCACTGCGGGCTCTGGACTATCCTCCCTTCTCTGGCACCTGCTGGCAGCCGGCTGGGGGGACTGGGAAACGGCGGCTCCCACAGCCCCAGCGAGCGGAGGTAATAGGGCGGCTCTCCACGCAGCCTCAGTGGGCAGCACCAACCCGAGCGCCGGGTCAGGCTGGCTGGCCTCTGTCTGGAGGAAACGAAGCCCTGGCTGGCAAAGGGACTTGCCCGATGTCACGCAGGGGCAGTGGCAGCGTCTCGCCCCAGGGGCCGGAGTCTCTGGGCCTGGGCTCTGGCGCTGCCGGTGCCTGCCGGGGCAGCTAGCCGTGCTCAGCTGAGAGCCGGGAAATGACCCTCTGGGAGCACCTGTGCAGCCAGTTGGGGTGCAAGGAGGGGGAGGGAGCCAAGCCCCCCGTTGTCAGGGTGACGTGCCGTGGCCGGAGAGACGGGGCCCCGGCTCAGACCATGTGCAGCAGGACGTGCCTCCCGAATCAGCCCCGGGGGCAGGTGAGTGACAAGAACCACAGAGGATCTGAGTCCTGCTACACCGAGGGGAGAAACGTGACCCCCAGCAATAACGGGGAGCAGGGCTGCCCCCGCAGGGGCCCCGTTGCAGCGACCGTGACAGGCGGCGCAGGGCCTCTGCCCCCAGCCGCGCCTGGCAGCGCACACGCCGGCTGAGATGGGGCTGGCCGGTCCCTTCCCTGAGGCCTGCCCAGGCCGGCATGACCTGCCCTCTCCCCACCCCAGTGGCCTGGAGGAAGGACGGGGTCCTGCTGAAGGGCAGCACCTGGCGCCCCATCAAGGTGGAGGGTGAGCGCCACACCCTGCTGGTCCGGAGCGCCCGGGGGGCCGACGCCGGCCTGTACACGGTCACGGCGGCCAACGAGGTGGGAGAGGCGAGCTGCAGCGCCATCCTGACTGTCCAGCCGGGTGAGTGCTGGGGCGCGGGGCAGTCGGGGGGGACGGGTGATTTCTCTGGGGCGCAGGCCCCCCGGGGCTGGAAAGCCGAAGCACAGCCAGAGGGAGGCGGCGCAGAGGGCGAGTGGGCGGGAGGCTGAGCGTGGGGCAGGCTCTGGGCCAGCTCAGCTGCCGCTGGCGCTGGGAGGAAGCAGCTCCCTACCCTACAAGGCGCTGTGTGAGCCGGGCAGCTGACGTGCTGGGAGCTGGGAGGCCCCTGCTGCCTGTTTGCCTGGGCCCGGGCTGGGCTGCGAGCGGCTCTGGGGCCCTAGCGCCAGCTGATCACACAGCCGTGCTGCCCCCCACCCTGGCACTGCCCCAGCCCCAGCCCCAGCCCCTGCATGGGACACTACAGCACACGGCCGCAGGGATGGACCAGCCTGGAGAGCCGTGAGCCGGCTCTGCCCCGGGAGCATTGCTGGGGCTGTCCCGGCGACACCCCACGGCCTCTGCTCTTCCCTCCACGCCGCCAAGCGCCCCTTCTCATGGGCCGTCCTGGCTTGCCAGGGCCTGCCTGGAACCCCCAGGCCGCCCTGCCCGCCTGCCCCACCCGGCTCCTTCGGCCCAGCTCAGCCCAGGCCTGGCGGCCCCGGGGGCACAGACATCCCCCGCTGGGCTGGCATGCCGTGGGCTGGCTGGGGGGCGCGAGGAGCCGGGCTCGCTGTCTCCGGCTGGCGGGGCCAGGGCGGGGGGCACTGGGCCGAGGGCTGCTTCCAGGGGGCAGCTGCGGCCCCCATGCTGGGTCCTGCCCACAGGGACAGCGAGGGCTGGGCTGCAGGGGGCAGGAGTGGCCCTTCCTGCCCCCGGGGGGCATTTCCCAGCGATCGGGCTCGGATCGGGACCCACGCCGGGGGCGGAGGGGGGGGGGGCTAGACCGGGCCGATGTTGTCTCCTGTGCGCCGCTGGCTGGAGACTCGGCCCCGTCTCCGTCCCCGTCTCCATCCCCCGGGGGCGGGGGCGGGGCCGGTCGCTGCCCGGCTGCGCCCATCCCCGCGGTATCGGCCCCAGCTCCCGGCCCGGCCCGGCCCCGCCTCTCGCGCTCCCCGGGCCGGGCTCGCTGCGGGGATGGAGCCGCCCGCCGCCCTGGGGGAGTCACGGCGCGGCCCGCGGGGCCGGGCCGGGCCGGGCCGGGGAGGCAGCGGACGCGGCCGGGCGGGGGGATCTCGCGGCGCCCCCCGGGGTGTGCCCGGCTCCGGCCCCGGAGCCCCGCTGCTCGCCAGCCTTGCCGCTGCTCAGGGCGCTGCTTTGCACGTCCCCTGGGGGGAGCGTCTCCCCCTGCTCCTAGCCCCCGGCGGCTTCGGGGTCACAGGGCCCCGGGACCCACCTGAACCCCCCGGGCTGGGCAGCCCCAGCCTGTCTCTGGGGACCTGGCCCCTGTTCCCCCTGCAGCTGGCCCCGCTCCAGGCCTGGGCTGCCTGCCCCCCTTTTCTCTTGCCGCAGGGAAGGCAGCAGTTAGCCCGTGGGCGCTATACCCGGGGGGGGGGTCCTGAGCCTGGGGGGCAGCTGCCGCCCTTGGATGACTCATCCCCCCCCAACTCCTCCAAGCCGTGGCCGGTCCCATGGGGCAGGTGACTGACCCATCCCCCCAGCATGTGACCCCGGGCTCCCTGGCACTCGAGTGGCTAGCACGGGTCTGGCTGCCGCCCCCCCTGCCGTGCCATCTCTGGGCCGCCCCCAGCGCTGAGCCCTGCCCACGCGGACAGGCGATGCTCAGCCGCCAGCCCCTCACTGCCTGCACGGACCCACGGGACCCCCCTCGGTGTCCCGCTGCGCCCCCCTGCGCGCGCTGGCTCTGGGCATGCCCGGGGGAGGGTGGGAGTGTTGCACGGCATCCCTGCCACGCACAGCCGCCTCCCCGGCCATCTCTCGTCAGGAGCCTCCATCCCCCGGCGTCCCCTCCGGGCCAGGCAGGTTAGTGACGGCCAGGTCGGCTGGCACCCTTAACCACCCTTGCTGGCTGCTTTCTCCTGAGCCAGCGCCCCCCGCGGAGAGCCAGGGGCACCTGACGCCCCCCCTGGGCCTGGCCAGCCCCATCACGTCCGACGAGGAGTACCTGAGCCCCCCGGAGGAGTTCCCGGAGTCCGGGGCCCCCCAGCCCAGTCTGGCCGTGAAGCTGCAGCACAAAGCCGACCTCGGCGCCGCCCGCAGCCCTGTGGAGACCAGCTTCAAGGCTGCACCCATCTTCGAGGTGAGCGGGCGAGTCCTGGGGCGGGCGAGTCCTGGGGCGGGAGCCCCTCCCCTCTGGGCACACGCGGGTACCGGGCCGAGGAGGGCTGCTGGGATTTGCCTCCTTCTGCAGGTGGCTCTGCCCCAGGGCAGCTGAGCCCTGCCGTAGCATGGACACAGCCTGGGCTGCCCCGCCTGGCAGAGGGGTGTCTGCCAGGGCAGAGTGGGGCACACGCCCCTGCTCCATGGCTCTCTGGGACCGGCTCCCACCCAGGGCAGTGCCGGCTCTCGGCATCCCCTCCTGCTGGCTGCTCCCGCCGTGCTGGGAGCCACGCACCGCCTGCTCGGGCCCCAGGGGCGGCTGGACACGCCCCGGGCGCCTGTCTGACCCCCTCCCCCGTGTGCTCCCGGCCCAGGTGGCTCTGTGCGACCAGGCGGTGCTGGAGGGGCAGGACGTCAGCATGAGCATCCGGGTCCGGGCCGAGCCCAAGCCCATCGTCTACTGGTGAGTCTCTCCTGGCCGCAGGAAGGAGCCCACGGCGCCAGGAGCGTTACCGCGGGAACCGTCCTTCGGCAGGAGGGCAACAGAGTCTGAATGGGAACGGGCCAGTCCCCTCCAGGGGCGCCAATTCTGATTGGGCCCCAGGGCAGGGCCTGGCTGGGGGGAATGGGGCATGGGCCAGTCCCTTCCAGGGGTGCCGGTTCCGACCCGGCCCAGGGCGGGGCAGGGGTTGGGGCCGGGTGAGGTGAGCTCCGGGCTGCGGGAGGCAGGAGGCGGGGGAAGCCCTGGTTGGGTCAGTGCCGGGGGGGGAGGCGCCGGCAGGCAGCAGGGGAGCTGGCTCCTACCGGAGGGGGGCAGGCTCTGAGTGCTCCCCCTTCCCCGCAGGCTAAGGAACCGGCAGCCGGTGAAGTACGGGCGGCGGCACTCGGCGGTGGAGGCTGAGGGCGGCACCTTCACCCTGCACATCCGGGCGGTGGAGCGCGCCGACGCCGGCTTCTACACCTGCAAAGCCATCAACGAGTTCGGCATCCGGCAGTGCGAGGCCAAGCTGCAGGTCCGAGGTAACGCGGCCAGGCCTCGCCGCACGCCCGCCCCGGCTGCTGCGCCCTGGCTCCCCCGCCGCAGCCGGGGGCCGCGGAGAGGAGCTGCTCCGGGGGCAGGGTGAGGCACGACTGCCTGGCCCTCTGCAGGGAACGGAGCCTCGCCCTCACCAGCTGCCCTGGGCCCAGCGACCCACCCAGGCACCAGCCCCACTGTGGCACGGGGGGCTGGCGAGTGGGGGAACAGCTGTAGATTGACAAACTGCTCCGGAGAACTGAGAGAAAAGTGAGATCTGTCCTGTCCCGTCCCCCCTCCCCCATTCTGTCTCAGCCCTGGGCTCCCCTCTGCCAGCTCTGCCTGTGCCCGTCAGCCCCATCCCACAGCCCCCTGCTAGCCCAGCCCCGGGCTCCCCCACAGCTGTGCTGGTGCCCCTCGCTCCCGCCAGCCCTGAAGCCCGGGACATGTGGTGGGATCCCTGCTGGGGAGAGCGCTGCGCCCCCGCGCACACGAGCGGCTCCGTCTCCGCCAGGTCTCCCCGTCTCCCGCTCGCCATGCGCAGGGCAGGCTGGGCCACGCCCGTGAGTCCCTGCAGCAGCTGGAGCGTGGCCGTGGCTCCTGGCCCCACTGCTCTGTTCCGTTCCCTCGCTGCCCCTGCAGCGCCCTGCGGGATGCTGTGGCCGTGGGTCCCTGTGAGACCTGGCGCCTCCCAGCCGCTGCCCCCTTGCAGACGTTAACAGGGAGCCTGGCTCAGCTGCAGGGCCTGGGCCCTGCTCCCACCGGCGGCTCTGCCCAGCCGTCCCCCCGGCCACTGGGGCGGGCTCAGGGGGCTGCGGGTTGGGGCGGGACGGCTCTTCTGCCTGGCCTGGCCCGCCCCGTCCCACCCAGCACGGGAGTCAGCAGGGCCAGTCTGAGAGGAGCTGCCTGTACCGTAGCAAGGGGGGGTTAGTTACCAGCCGGTGGTGCGCTGGGCTGCCAAGCCCCCGGGGCAGCTCCTGGGCCCCCGTCCCGCTGGCCCCCCGGGCTCTGCCGCCCAGCCCCTGTGCAGGCAGGGCTGTCCTGTGCGTGCCTGTTGTGTGCCCGCCTGCGTGTGCCCGTGTCTCTGCTGCACTAACCTGCCGCTTGCTGACTGCGGTTTTTGTCTGTACACAGGGGGAGTGCGATAAGGGGGCGCATCCCTCAGAGCCGCGGCCTCGGGTCTCTTTAGCTGCACACCTCGCCTTGCGTTATTGCCTTCTGCCCCCAAAGGAACGGAGTGACCACGGGGCAGGGCCTGGCGCCCCGGGCCTGGCCCCCCGACCCGCCGCCGCCTCCTGGACGTGGGGCTCCCAGACTAACGCGTGGACCAGCGGGCCCCGGACTGTGGGGCGTGGGGTCTCGCTGGCGGGAGCCGCAGGGCGCGGGCGGGGCGGGGCCGGCGCGGCACAGTGACGGCGCCAGCGGGCGTCTGCGAGCCGGGCCGCGGTGGTGGCTGCGTGATGCTGTCTGTCCCTCGGTCTGTCCGTGTGTCCACGTCTGTGTGTCCTGCTGCTCCTCTCAGCACTGCCGCGGGGCAGGGAGCCCGCCGGCAGCTCAGCGCTTGCCTCTCTGCACAGACCGTGCCAGCCCGGGGCCGGGCGGAAGGGACTGGGAAACCCGGGACACCGGACTCTGGGCAGCTTGAGGAGGAACGTGCCTGGGGGTGGGGGCAAGAGACCCGGTACCCCCTTGCCTCTCCCCGGAGAGCTGCCCCCAGGCTGTGGGGCAGCCTGCGCTCAGAGGGCTGGGGTGCCCGGCCCGCCTCGGGAGCAGGCGATGCAGTAGCACAATGGCAGAAGGGCAGGCTGCCTTCTGCCCCTGGTGCCAGCCCCCCGGAGTCCCCAGGCCGGGTGCTCCTGGCAGGGGGAGTGGCCCCGGGGGGCTGGGTCTCTTCTCCCAGGGGCTGGGGGCTGGCACCCTTTTGTAGCTCTAATAAAGTGTGTTTGGTGAAGTGCTGTGTGGTTTGTTCCTGGCACAGGCCTCCGACCCCCGCTGGTCACCCTCCGCCGGCCGCCTCCGCGCTCTCCGCAGGCCAGGGGCGCCACAAATCCTGCACCACCCTTCCATGGGGGCCCTTCCCCCATTCCATGGGGGCCCCCTGCCTGTCCCCCCGTTCCCTGCCTGTCCCTGGGGGGCTTCTGTCCGTCCCTCTGTTCCCTGCCTGTCCCCGGGGGCCCCCGCCCATCCCCCCCTTCCCTGCCTGTCCTCTGGGAGCCCATGCCCATCCCCCTGTTCCCTGCCTGTCCCTGGGGGGCTTCTGCCTGTCCCCCTGTTCCCTGCCTGTTCCTGGGGGCCACTGCCCATCCCCCCATTCCCGGCCTGTCCCCGGGGGGCCCCTGCCTATCCCCCTTCCCTGCCTGTCCGCAGTGGGGCCCTGCCCCCCATTCCCCGTCTAATTTCTGTTCAGTTGCTCAGCTGCGTCTCTCTCCCCCCAGCATGCCCCGAGAGCCCGTCTCTGGCCGTCGTGGCGCCGCTGCAGGACGTGACGGTTGGGGCCGGGGAGCTGGCGCGCTTTGAGTGCCTGGTGGCGGGACCGCCGGACGTGGACGTGGACTGGCTCTCGCGGGGGCGGCTGCTGCAGCCCACCTTGCTGACGTGCAAGATGCATTTCGACGGGCGCAAGTGCAAGCTGCTGCTCAGCTCCGTGCACGAGGACGACAGCGGCGTCTACACCTGCAAGCTGGGCACGGCTACGGGTAAGGGGGGCACGCGCCCATCTGTGCCCTGACGCGTGTCCCGGGGTCACCGCCGTACCGGTCGCAGGGAATCCAGACCCGGCTCCCCATGGGGACCCCCGGGCTCCCCTCGCCAGCCCCTGCGCCCCTCCCAGACACAGGACACGGGCCCTGGGCATTCGCCAGCCTCAGCCCCAGCTCTGGGGTCTCCTGTGGGTCCCGGGCACCGATGCTGGGACCCCCTCGGCCTGCGTCCTTTTCAGAAGCTGGAGGCCCCTGACGCCCAGCGAGGGCGGCCTCGTGCCGAGGTCTGAACGGGGGCTGGGGGGTTCCCGGCCGGGAGCTCGCCCCAGTTATAGGCTGGGCTGACACCATGGGGAGGAGGGGAGCTGCCCCTCTTCTGTGGGTGTGGGGCAGGCTGGGCTGGGAGGGCCCATCCTCCCCGTGCTCCTGCAGGCGTCTGGGAGCCAGGAACCGAGCACGGGCCAGGCCTGGGACGCTTGGGCCAGCACCAAGGGAGGGAGGCTCAGGGCCTGGCCTGGCTCCCAGGAGCTGCCGCTGCTCTGCTGCCCCCCCTTTAATGACCGGGGTGGGGACACGTGTGCGCTGGGGGGGCCGAGCCACCCCACGGCCACTCAGCTGCTCTGCAGGCTGTACCCCGGTGCAGGCACACGGCTGGGCACACCCTGCTCACGGCGGGCATGGATCCACACTCCCGTCGAGTCAGGCACCCAATGGAAATCACAGCCACACGCGACCTGCCCCCCGCGCGCAGCCCACGCCCTGCCGGGCACCCCCAGCCCCGCGTGTCCCTGGGCCCGGCACCCGGCTGCTCGTCCCGCGGGCTCTGCGCTGATGTGCACCGCCTGCCCCGTCCTGCCTTGCAGAGGAGCTGACCTGCAGCGCCAGGCTGACTGTGCGCCCCTCGATCCAGCCGCTCTTCACCCGCAAGCTGGAGGACCTGCTCGTGGTGGAGGGCCGGACGGCGCGCTTCGACTGCAGGATCAGCGGCACCCCGCCGCCCACCGTCACCTGGACCCACTTCGGTAGCAACCCCCGGGGCCCTGCCAGGAGCCCCCCCCCCCCCCAAATCTCTGCTCTGGCTGGGAGTCACCCCAGCTGTGCCACCCCCCCGCGGCCGGGTCCTGACCTGCCCGCGGCGCCCCAGTTCCTGGGCACAGGGCAGAGCTGCTGGGCCCCTGCTCCGACCTGCTGGTTCCTTCCCCCCACCCCTGCCCCCTCCTTTCCCATGGGGCTGTGGGGGGCTCGGACCCACAGGGGGGTGCTGACGTGGATTTCTCTGCGTCCCGGTCCAGGCCAGCCGGTGGAGGAAGGCGAGAATTTGCAGCTGCAGCGAGAGCGGGGGCTGCACTCGCTGATCATTGCGCACGTGAGCAGCGAGGACGAGGGGCAGTACGGGGTCCGGGCCGCCAACCAGCACGGCCAGGCGGAGTGCTCCGCCCAGCTCTACGTGGAGGAGCCGCGCCCGGCCACCGCCTCCCACAGGTACGAGTCGGGGCTCCCAGGGGGAGGGGCAGCTCTGGGCTCTGACCCCCTTCCCCTGGCGGCCCGCAGGGACCCTCAGGTGACAGGCCCGAGGGAAACAGGCTTGGGGGGCCGGGGGCATGGGTCTCCCTCAGGGCCGTGCATTGGTACGTCTGGCCGGGGACCTGACCCAGCTGCCCAGGGGAGTGGGGCGCTTGAGGGGACGCGTCCATAGCCCCCCGTGGGACAGTGCCGGGCTCTGAGCTCCCCCGCCAGCTGTGAGCACCGGTTCCTGCTAGCGCTGGTCCCGCTCCTGCGCCTGCTGACCCAGCTCTGGCCTGGCTCCAGGGCTCAGCGCTGCAGCCCAGCGACACTCGGCCAGGCCCAGCCCAGGACCGCTTTGTAAGGTGTTTACACAGGGCGGGCTGGCGCGGGTCCCCGTCCTGTGCCGGGTGTCTCCCCCGTAGGATCTGCGCTCCTGCGAGTCCCGGTGTTTGAGTTCAGCACAGGCACAGACCTGCGTGGTCAGCCTCTCTCGCTCACGCCGGGTTTCTACTGACGCGACCCGGACGCGTGACCACTTGGCCCGGCCGTCTGCTGTGCGCTGCCGAAGCCTCGAGCCGTCGTCTCTTCTTCTGCATCGGCTGCGGGTAGAGCTTGCCCGGTCGGTTTGTTCCTCCTGGGAAACTGTGGGCGTCTCCCCCGTCGGTCTTGGGCCCGCATGGTCTGGGCGCTGAGTCCCTTTCCTGTAGACAGCCGGCTTGTCCATCCCTTCTCTCCATCCCGTCTGAGGTGTGCCGGGTCGCCAGGTTCTCCGCCCGGCAGGTCTCCAGCTGGGGTGTCCGCTGTAAAAGCGCGGTCGGCTCTTTGTGTGGTTTGCCTGCTCTCCGTGTCCGGCCGCTCCGCAGATAGCTTCTTTTCCAGAGCTGGCCCAGCAGCGTGGAGCTGGGCCAGGCAATAGCCAGCAGCATCTCTGGGCGTTGATGGCTCTTCCTGCTGTGGCCTTTCTTGGCCGGCTGTGCAGCTCCCTCAGCCTCTCCGCTAACTGGTGGGCGACGTGGCTGCGGGAACTGGGTTCAGGATCTTGTTCCGTTCGCAGTGACTGAAATTCGGCTGCAGGCGGCTGTGCCCGTCACTGCCTGCTCTGGAATTCTGCAGTGAGCAGAAGGGCACCTCGGTCCCCAGCCACGCTGCGACACATTACGTCTTCCAAGCGCACTGCTTCTGTGCGCCTGGAAAAAGAGTCCCCGCTGGCCAGCTACTGATCTCCTCTCCATCGGCATAAAGCTGCAGCTGCTCTCGTCCCAGGTCTCTAGACGGGCCAGCCTTGTCTCGCACGCCGCTTTGTATCGGATCGCCTCCAAATCCTCCAGCGCGTGCTCACGAGGCCCGGCCCGGCTGCCAGGCTGTCGCTCTGGGGTCCTCCGATCGCACACGCACTCTGAACGCCCCGGCTTTGTCTTTGTAGGGTTCTGTGCGGGTCAGGACCCTGCCGGGGCTCGTCAGAGCTGGGGCCGGGGCCTGGGGCTCTGGGAGGGGCTGCGAGGACTGCACGTCCCTTCTGAGGTGACTGATGTGAGCTCCTGCGTCCGTTCTAGCGTCCACGTCTTGCCATGAATAGAGGGACGAGCTGGGGGAGGGGGAATATCTTTTATTGGACCAACGTCTGTAGGGCAGAGAGACCGGAGACCAGCTTCGGAGCCACCCAGAGCTCGTCTTGGGGCCTGGGGGAGGCACCGCAGCCTGGTCTGCTCTGCGGAGTTAAGGGCCACCCCAGGCAGCTTACGGCACCCTAACCGTGGCAGCGTCTGCACTACAGTTTGGCTCCTGCCGACGTAAGTGCCCCGCTAGCCCCCCCACGGGGCACATCCCGGTCGGTGTAGCCAGGGCGACGCTGCGTCGCTTCAGTCGACTGAGACTGGCTTTCGGCAGCCATCCCCCCGTGCCCCAGGCTGGCCGGGCAGGCGGCACAAAGAGACGGCATTGCGGCGCGCTGCACGCTGGCTAAGCTAGGCCAAGTGCGGCTCGGGCTCCGGTGCAGCGGAGGGCTGCGTACGCTGTCGCTCGTGGGTGTGAATTAGCCACGCCCCGAGCGACGTCCGTTACACCCACCCACCCACGCGCTAGCGCTGCGCCCTCCCACCAACAGAGCGACCGGTGCTCGCGGGGACTGGGATAACTGAGCCGGCAGGAGAGCTCTGCCCTCGGCTTAGCGCGGCGCCACGGGGAGCTCCCTAGCGTCGCCGCAGCCTCGCGGTTGTAGGGTAGACAGGGCCTCTGAGCAGCACAGCTGCACACAGGAGGCAGCTGATCGTTCAGCGTAAGGAGTTAACAGGGATTTCGAGGGAGCTGCCTAGGGGAAGTGTCCTGTTAACACCCCTCCAGTCATAGGGAGGAAAGGGGGGGAGGGGAGACGCAACGGGGAGATGGTGGGGGTGAGGATCCTTGTCTGCACTCAGGGCCGGATTAACCCGTAGGCCAATAAGGCTGTTATGGCCTTAGACCCTACTGCAGGCCTCCACTGCGTGTGGAAGGAAGCGCGAGTGACGCGGGCAGGGCCACGGGAAATGTTTTGTCTCATTGGATGTTGCTTTGTGCACGTGAATCCATCCAGACTGTGAATTCAGTTTGCGGTGGTTGTGATATGACCTTTGTGGGCTAAATCAATGTTTGTGGGCCCCCAGACACGGACTGTTGTACCACGGTCAGCCAGCGCTCGCCGGCCAGTAGAAAGCATGTCAAAGAGAGGAGGGGGGCAGAAGTGGCAGGAGACTGAAGACAAGCTGCGGTGCTGACAGGCACTCCTCCTCCCCGCACGTGCTGTCTTTATTGCTGCCTGCTTTCTGACACCAAAGAGTGGGGAATGTTCTGCGAAGGCTTCAGTCGTCGGACGAATACCGCACACGTTACCAAGCGTGCAACGAGTGAGCAGCGTACGTTGCCAGTGAGCAGCCACCGTGCCCGGAATCGATACCCAAGTGGCAAATCAGTTTTTGGAAGTTCCTGCGTATTGGAAAAACATCCTCAGAGGCGTGGTTGAACCACAGGTTTTCCTGCTGAGTCTGGTCTGCCTTCTCGGGGCTCAGATGAGACTGTTGGATCGAAACACAGTGGCAATTAACTTGGTGTTCTAGAGATAATGCTAATGGTGTTCGACCCTTTCGTAGCTCAGCAAATCACGGAAAAGGACATGCATCGTCTCTAGCACAGACGGTTTGTGACGCTGGCAGAGAGGCTGCTATCAGCCATTGCAGATGAGATCAAAGATGGGGGATATTTTTCAGTGTCCCTCGACTCAACACCAGACGTGTCCCGTGTAGATCAGCTGACTGGCATCTTGCGTTACGTGCGACCTAGCGGACGCGTTGAGCATTTCCTGACCTTTCTTAGGACATCAGATCAAGGCTTGCAAAAATATTGACAAAACTTTGAGTGTGCTGACACATTTTTCGCCTGGCATTTCAAGTTCTGAAGCCAGTGAAGCTATCAAACGTCTGGGTGGGAAGTACCAGATGATCTCCCAGTAGATTTTACTAAAGAATTTCTTCAATTTGTTGAATTCACGTCACTCTCCGATGCAGAGAGAGAAGATGACAGAAGCAAATCTGTTTGGGTGCACCGAGTTATCACGGAATCCAATGTGATGGAATGTTTCCCGAATGCTGAAAGCGCCTTACGGCTGTGAGTGTCACCGGTGATCACTCACGGTAGCGGGGAACCTTCTTTTTCTCTTCTAACAAGGGTCAAAACCTCCTCCGACCCGCCAGGGCTTCGTCCCTTCATGTTTTAAAGTGAGCCCTTTGGAAGTCAAAGACCCTAGTCACAGATCTATCTTGGTTTATCCTTCCATATAGTTTGAACTGAATTAGCTCATGGCCGCTCGAACCAAGGTTGCCTCCTACAACCAGCTCTTCTATGAGGTCCTCACTACTCACCCGTACAGTTATATGTGTAAAAGAAAAGAAGAGCAGGATCTTATTCAGGGGAACAAGGCAACACGTCATGTTTATTGTCAATGTAAGACTATCAAAGAGCCATCACACACACACACACACACACACACATTCACACCCAAGAAGTTCTGCGAGCTGGTGTGATATAACGACCGGTCCTTTTATGCATTGCTCGAGCCAGCCTAGTGGCCAAAGAGGCTGGGCATGAGGAGGGAGCCGGGCCTCTGTCGATCGTGAATCTCATGCTCCAAGATGACAATTGCAGAGCGAGACCCACAGTTTCCATCTTCTTTCTTACCCCATCTTTTACACTTGCTGCTCTGGTGTCAGTCTCTGGGCCTGGCTGTGTCATGCTGCCTCCAGGGTCAGTGTGGTTGTTAATCACCAGCTAATTGCAGGCAGGACTCGTCTCTTCTTTCTGTGCTTTGTCTGTTCCCAGGGCAGATCCTTCTGTACTTTAGGGGCGTTTATTTGCACGTTAGGGGCGTTGGTAGCTATTCTTCAGCCGCCAGGCTCAGGATGGGGCAGTCGGTGTCTTCACTCCCCGTCTGTTCTCAGAGCCGTTTAGGTCGGGTCTGTTCATGCCCTGCACCTACATTCCTCACTCGCACACACAGAATTCATCCCGGTATTGTAGGTTCAATAGCACCGGGTTCAGGACAGAGCTCACTGCACGAAGCTAACGAGATGGATCCACTCCTGCCGCACTGAACAGCCTGCGCCGTTACCAGACCAGGCAGGAAACATTTCTGTCTGTATCGCACGGACACACTAGAGCAAGGGTCTGCGTCGGCTTTGTTCACACAGCTCCTGGGCAGGGCTCACAATACCAAATCTAAAATGACATCCGCTCTCGTTGGTTCAGTAACTGTTTGGTGAAGGAAGCTGTCAGCTGTCACGTCCAGGAAAAGCTGGGCCCTGTTGTTATTACTAGCACTGCTCCTCCAGTCTATGGCTGGGAAGTTAAAGTCTCTCAGACTCACCCAGTTCCCAGTAGCATTGACTTCATTAAAAGCCTTAAAGAGGTCTCACTCCCTGTCCAAATCGCATCCCGGGGTCTGTGGCGCGCTCTGGAGTGACACTCTGGGGGCTGTAGCACTGTCCCAGGGGAAGCTCCAGTAACTTTCTTCCCCAATGTGATTTTTGCCCAGACAGACTCTGTCTTACCCATTGCATCGCTCCTCACGTCTTTACAGTCTCTCAGCATTGCTAGGCAAGGCTGCTCCAGCACCTTGGCCTCTATTCCTAGACAGCACATCCCCGCCCGTCCCTGTCCTCCACTAGTCCCCCATGTGTCCCCTTTGAGCTGTGCACACCACCCCCAGTGCCCAAGGCGGGCTGGGGCCGGGGTGGAGGGAGCCGTGGGGGTGGCGGGGGCAGCAGCTGTGGGAGGGGCTGTACTTCGGCCGGCCGCAGGGCCTGGGCTGGCTGGTGCAGCGGGCGTACCTTGGCTGTTGCAGCTGCAAGCTGGAGAAGATGCCGTCCATCCCGGAGGAGCCGGAGGTGCCCGAGAACGAGGTGGAGCGTTTCACCATGCCTGACTTCCTCAAGCCCCTGCACGACCTGGATGTGGTGGAGTCCAAGGAGACCGTGCTGGAGTGCCAGGTGGCTGGCCTGCCCTACCCCACCATCACCTGGTTCCACAACGGCGCCAAGATCCACAGCTCCGAGGACCGCAAGATGACCCAGTGTAGGGCTCCCGGCCGCGCCGCGCCGCGCCGTGCCGGGCCTGCCGTGCTGGGGGCTGCCCTTGGGGCTGAGCACCCCCCTACCCCCGGCTCTTCCTGGCCCTCAGCCGCCCAAATCGGCAGCCGCATCTCCGCTCGCCGCCCACGGTGCTTCCCCAGCCTGCTCCCCTCGGGGCGCCCCTCGGCCAGCAGCTCCCAGGGGACCCGCCGCAGAACTGGGTTCACAGCCCCCCCCCACAGCATCCCTGCTGGGAGAGTCTGGGCTGGGGTCACTGGGAGCCCCCCCACAGCCAGCACCCCCTGCTGGGGGAGGCTGGGACTGGAACCACCGGGAGCCCCCCCCCAGGCAGCGCCCCCAGTGCTCCCACAGCGCAACAGCCGCATCTTCCCTCCCATGGTTTTCACCTTGTTCCCCCCCCTCCCCCCCCGCAGACAAGGACATCCACCGCCTGATCTTCCCAGCCGTCCGCCACGCCCACGCCGGCGTCTATAAAAGCGTCATCGCCAACCGAGTGGGCAAGGCCACGTGCTACGCTCACCTCTAC
Source organism: Emydura macquarii macquarii (assembly GCF_026122565.2). Taxonomy (NCBI): domain Eukaryota; kingdom Metazoa; phylum Chordata; order Testudines; family Chelidae; genus Emydura; species Emydura macquarii. Next base: position 29,145 of record NW_027131102.1, read on the forward strand.
GTGACCGGTAGGTGCCCCGCGGGGAGCCGGCCACGCTTCTGCTGCGGGTGGCCAGGCAGGGCTCGCTGGGCATCTCTGCTGCGGCGCCGGTGGGGGGAGGTGGGAGCTTCGCCGCGCCGGGCTGGACCCCTCCATGCTTGTCTGGCTGCCGAGTGCCGTGCTGGAGGCCAGCTGTCCCCAGGAGCCCACAGCCCTGAGTAACCGCCTGGCCACGTGCCTCCATCGCCGCCTCTGATGGGTCACGCGCGGGGCTGACGTGTGCTGGCCTGTCCATGGTTTGTGGGCGACTCCGCCGGAGGCAGACGGGCTGCGCCCGCCCTGCCGAGTGTCTGGGCCCCACACGGAGCTGGCCCGGCCTGGTGGCTGCCCGGCGGAGCCAGCACCCAGCGGGCAGGACGGGTCTCGCCAGACAGGCGGTGGAGAAGAGCGGCACGAGCGGGTGGTGGGGAGAGGCTGCCCCTCAACGTGGCATGCGGCCCTCGCAGATGCTGCGGGCACACGCGTGCCAGGCGGGCGGGTCTGCTGCCTGCCCGCAGCCCCCAGGCGGGTTCCCATGGCCGCCGGGCCACGCCTGCCTCTTTCTTTCAGATGTAGTGCCGACTCCCCCCGACGGGCCGCCCGCCGTGGTGGCCGTGACCGGCAGAGCCGTCACCCTGACCTGGAACAAACCCAAGTGGCTGGACTCAGCCATAGGTGAGCCGGGCTGGAGACCCCCCGCCCCCCGGCCCCGAGACCTGGGGCAGCCCTGGCCTCCATCGGCAGGTCTGACGGCTTGGTGCACAGCTGGGGCTGTGGGGGGCTGGACGGGGGTGTCAGGGTGGGGGTGAGGGGCACACCTGGCTGAGGGTCAGCGAGCCCGGCCCCGCCTGTGACTCCTTCGGCCCTGGCCAGCGGGGGCGCTGCGGCGTGAGACCCAAAGACTGCCCCACCCCCGCTCGCCCTGCCCCCGGGGCTCAGCCGGGAGGGGGATGAGGGGGCTGTGGAAGCGGGGGCAGAATGGGGGAGGTGGCCCCCCTTCCTGCCAGGGGCTGGCGGGGGCAGAGCCTGGCCTGTGCAGGAGGTGGGATGGGCCAGGCTGAGGCTGCAGTGGTGGGGGGGGGCAGGGCTGGTGGGGGGGGGGCAGGACCGGGCCGGGGATGCAGTGGGGTGGGGAGAGGGGTTGGAGCTGTCCCCCCATCCCCCCAGTGCCCAGCACAGCCAGGGAGGGCCAGTGGCCGGGTGGAGCTGTGTGGGGAGCCCCGGGGCCTGGCCGAGCTGGGGGTAGCCGTGGGGTGGGCGGAGATGGGGCCGGCTGGGAGCTCTGAGAACGGCTCCCCCTCTGCACAGACCCCGCCTCGGTGACCTACACCATCCAGCAGCAGGTGCTGGGCACCGGCCAATGGACCGTCGTGGCCACCAGCCTGCGAGACGCCCGCCACACGCTGCACGGCCTGGCCAAGGGGGCGACCTACCTCTTCCGGGTGCTCACCGCCACCCCCAAGTCCAGCAGCAAGCCCTCGCCCCCCACCGAGCCTGTGCAGCTCCTGGATCGGGGTAAGAGGGGCGGGGGGACCCAGGGCTGACCCCCGCATGCTGCTGCCAGCCCGGCGGGGCTCCTGCCCTGGCCCAGCCTTCAGGGGAGGCCAACCCCCTTAGACCACAAGCCCTTTCGTCCCTAGTCGGCCCTGGGGTGGTAATTGGAGGCGGGGGCCGGCCCCATCCCCAGCGGGGCAGGAGAGGGGCGGGGGGCGCGTGGCACAGTGGCCGGTCCCCTCCCCAGCGGCGAGGGCCCCCGTCATTACTGGGGGGGTGGCCCCTCTCCGGGGCCGCGTTGCTCCTGGCGGAGCAGGGGGCTCGGGCCAGGCGGGGGGGCGGTGATGACGGGGGCTGTCTTGGCAGGGCCGTACCTGGAGGAGGCCCCCGTCGTGCTGGACAAGCCCGAGGTGGTGTACGCAGTGGAAGGACAGCCGGCCTCTGTCACCGTCACCCTGAACCACGTGGAGGCCACCGTCACCTGGAAGAGGTGGGAAGCCGCGACTCCAGCCCGGGCCCCTGCCAGCAGGGGCGCTGGGAGGGGCAGGGTGGGGGGCTGGCTGTGGGGCGCCCCCCCAGTGACGTCGTGCTCCCTCCCCCCTGCAGGGGAGGCTCGGTGCTGGGGGGCCGGGCTGGCGAGTGCGAGATGAGCATGGCCGACGACGACCAGCACTGCCTGCGGCTCTGCCGGGTGGGCCGCGGGGACGTGGGGGAGCTCACCTGCGAGGTGAGCAACAGGCACGGCACGGACAGCTGCTGCATCAGCCTGCAGCTGGCAGGTACGTCGGGCTTCTCCTGGGTCCCAGCCGGGGGCGGAGCCTGGGCACCTGCAGGCCACACCCCCTCGCCCATGGGGGTGGAGCCTGGTCACCTGCAGACCACATCCCCTGGCCATGGAGGCGGAGCCTGGGCACCTGTAGGCCACACCCCTCCCAGGCATGGGGGTGGAGTCTGGGCACCTGCAGGCCACACCCCTCCCAGCTGTGGAGGCGGAGCCTGGACAAGGGCAGGCCAGGGCACGGAGGCAGCCGCTCAGGAGCCGAACGTCTGTCGGTCCCCAGAGGCTCCGCGCTTCGAGTCCATCATGGAGGACATCGAGGTCGGGGAGGGCGAGACGCCGCGCTTCGCCGTGGTGGTGGAGGGCAAGCCGCTGCCCGACATCATGTGGTACAAGGTGAGCCCCGGCCTCCCGCGGGTGCGGGTGCAGGGACGCCAGCCGGTGGGAGGGAGATACCAGCGCCCCCGATTGCAACCCACAGCCCCGACCCCCAACTGTGATGGTGCCCCTCGGTCCTGACCCACAGCCCCCTGCTGTGCCAGTCCTGGCCCCCCCCCCCCATGGGGGGCAGGGTCCTTGTTGCTCAGGGTGCTCTGGGAAGGGGGTGGGTCTCGGTTGTGAGGGGATGGGGTCCTGGCTGTCCGGCCTGGCTGGTGGTGTCCTTGCCCCTGCAGCCCTGCAAGCTGGTGGCGGTGCTGGGGGGTGCCCCCAGGGCCTGCCTGACGCCCGCGCTCCCCCCAGGACGAGGCGCTGCTGGCGGAGAGCGGCCGCCTGACCTTCGTCTACGACGACAGCGAGTGCTCCCTGGTGCTGCTGGGCGCCGCGGCCCGCGACAGCGGCGTCTACACCTGCACCGCCCGCAACCTGGCCGGGGAGGTGTCCTGCAAGGCCGAGCTGGTGGTGCGCGCAGGTAGGGCGCTGCCGGGTGCCGCAGCCCAGCCCCCGCATGCCGTGGCCATTCCCCTCCCTGCCCCGCACCCCACCCTGCCGGTGCCGTGGCCGCTCCCCACCCCTCATGCCACGGCTGTCCTTGTCTTGCAGCCCAGCCGGAGGCAGCGGCCGCCGTGGCGGAGGAGGCGCACGCGGCCCGGCGGCTGACGGACGAGTACGAGGTGCACGAGGAGATCGCCAGGTGAGGCTGGGGGTGGGGCAGGCGGCTGTTCCCGGGCGGGTCTGTTGGAAGGGAAAAGGGGCAGCGCAGCGGGAGGTGGAACAGCTGCCGTCAGAGGCGAGGCGGGAAGGACTGGGCTGTGGAAGGTGGAGGAAGATGGCGAGGGGTGATGGAGCTCCGTGCCGTCGTGGCTGGTGCGAGAACGCGGACAAGGACGTGCTATTCACCCCTCCACGTAACACGAGAACCGGGGTCACCCAAGGCAGTGAATCGGCAGCGGGTTTAAAACAAACGGAAGGAAATGCTTCTTCAGCCAACGCACTGTTAACCTGGGGAACTCCTTGCCAGGGGATGTTGTGAAGGCCAAGACAGGGTTACAAAAAGAACTAGAGAAGTTCATGGAGGCTGGGTCCATCAGTGGCTATGAGCCAGGATGCTCAGGGACGCCACCCCAGGCTCTGGGGATCCCTCAGCCTCTGACTGCCAGAAGCTGGGACTGGACGACCGGGGCTGGACCACTTGTCGATTGCTCCGTTCTGTTCATGCCCCTGCAGCGCCTGACGCTGGCCCGTCAGAGGCTGGCCACTGGGCTGGAGGCACCATTGGCCTGACCCGGCGTGGCTGTTTTTAATGCACCACTGTGAGCAAGAGCCCGCCGGCACTCTAATCCCAAGGCCCTGCCCTCCAGGTGCTGCCCCTGGGTCCTAGGCCCCCCAAGCCCTTTCCCTGCCAGGTTCCAGCCTCCTTCTCCTCCTGATGCGTCCCACCGGGGTCCTACCTTCCTGCCAGCCCCTCCATTGGTGTCCACGCCACGTCATAGGCTCCTGCCAGCCCCCCGGAGCCCGGCCACCCCCCCTGCCGGCTGCAGCTCTCCCTGTGTTGCAGGGGGGCCTTCTCGTACGTGCGGAGGGTGACGGAGAAGAGCAGCGGGCTGGACTATGCAGCCAAGTTCATCCCCTGCCGGGCCAAGGCCAAGCAGTCGGCGCGCAGGGAGCTGCAGATCCTGTCCCAGCTGGACCACGAGCGCGTCGTCTACTTCCACGACTCCTTCGAGAAGAAGAACGCCATCGTCATCATCATGGAGCTGTATCCTCCCAGGCCAGGGGCCGTGCTGGGCCAGGGGTGCGTGGTGGGAGGCAGCCACACGTCCGGGGCTGGCTCCCCGCTGGGCTCTCGTAGGGCACTGCTCTGGGGAAGCTCACAACACTGGAGTTCCACATGGTGGAGTCAGCGATAGCGTTGACAAGGCGCGGCCGGGGGGTGGGGGGAGCTCATGGCGCCGGGGTCCCGGCAGGGTGCGGCCGAGGGGGGGAGAGCTCATGGCGCCGGGGTCCCGGCTCAGCACCGCAGGGCGTGGCCAGATGCTGTGGTGCCCATTCTCCTTGACCGGCCCCAGCTGCACGGCGGAGGAGCTGCTGGACAGGATGGTGAGGAAGCCGTCGGTGTGCGAGTGGGAGGTGAGTGCTGGGCCGTGAGCCGCCTGCAGTGACCTCCTCACCCCCCCTCCCCCCGGTGCCACCTGCTGGTTGCCTTGGGAGCTGCACGGGGCCGAGACCTTGGACCAGCCCGTCCGCCGGCCTGGGGCCCAGGAGCCAGGCACTGGCTGACCTGTCTCGTCTCCTGCAGATTCGCTCCTATATGCGGCAGGTCCTGGAGGGGCTCAGCTACCTGCACCGCTGCAGCATCCTGCACCTGGACGTCAAAGTGAGTGTGGCGCAGACCCCGCCCCCACAGCGAGCGCAGCGCAGAGCTCCAGGCGCTGGGCTCCTCCCGGCGAGCTCGCTGCACAAGTGCGGCTGGCTCCAGGCCCCCTGTGGCTGCACCGTGCCGGGCCAGCGCTTCTCTGGAGCATCGGCCTGGCTCTCCCCGGCACCCAGGGGGTGAAGTTCTGGAACAGCCTCCCAAGGGGAGCCGTGGGGGCAAGACACTGAGCTGGCTTCAGGACTGAGCTTGACAAGTGTCTGGAGGGGATGGTCTGATGGGCCAGCCTGGTTTGGCATTGACTGATCTGTGACTGCTGGTGCTAGATACGCCCATGGCTGTGCTGGGACGTTAGCTGGGGGGTTCTGAGTTACTACAGAGAATTCGTTCCAGGTGTCTGGCTGGTGAGTCTTGCCCACATGCTCAGGGTTTAGCTGATCCTGTATTTGGGGTCGGGAAGGAATTTTCCCCCAGGGCAGATTGGCAGAGACCCTGTGGGTTTTTCACCTTCCTCTGCAGCACGTGGCACGGGTCACTTGTGGTGGATTCTCTGCACCTTGAAGTCTGTAAACCAGGATCTGAGGACGTCAGTAACTCAGTCACAGGCAGGGTCTATTGCAGGAGCGGGCGGGTGAGGTTCTGTGGCCTGCGTAGTGCAGGGGTCAGACTGGATGATCAGACTGGTCCCTTCTGACGATAAAGTCTATGAGTCTATCCCCCGCCACCCCCCAGCTGCACCTGCACTGCCCAGTGCCCGCCAGTGTGGGTCGCGCCCTCGCCCGGGGTGCCATGCGGCCACGCTGCCCAGCTCTGACCCTGCGCCGCCCCGCGCTCTCCTGCAGCCGGAGAACCTGCTGATGGCGGACGCGAGCAGCGACCAGGTGCGGCTCTGCGACTTCGGCAACGCGCAGCGCCTGGCGCCGGAGGGGGCCCAGTACTGCAAGTACGGCACCCCCGAGTTCGTGGGCCCCGAGATCGTCAGCCAGAGCCCCGTGTCCACCGTCACCGACGTCTGGTAACTCTGCCGGCCACGGTTGGGCTGGGGCGGGGTCGCTGCCCCTGGTGCCCCCGGGGTGTGGGGTGGTTGGGTGCAGGGTGCCCTCAGGAGGGACAGGGGCGAGGTTGGGGGCCCTGCTCCCCCTGGAAGCACAGAGGAGCCTCCCTTCGGGGCCCCCGTGGGGCTGGGGCGTGGCGGGGGGTCGGGCCCTGGAGTGGGTCAGGGACCCCTCCCAGGCGACTCTGCGCTGGCACTCCCTGGGCTGGTAACCGTCTCCTTCTCTTCGCAGGCCCGTGGGGGTCATCGCCTACCTATGGTAAGGGCCCCTGCCCCACGGCTGCCCCCCAGCTGCCCCCGTGCCAATCACCCCCCACCACTCCCATGGAAACGGACCCCGGAGCAGCCGTGCTCGGGGACATGGCCAGGGTGGCAAACCCGCCCCCCCCAGGCTAGGGGCCCAGGGTTTAACCTCTTCAGTACCAGGTGCCTGTGGGGAGCCCCCTCCCTGGACCCCCACAGGCTGGCCACCCTGTAGTGCAGGGAGATGCTGGGATTGGGGGTGAGCCGGTCCCTCCCTTCCCCCGCAGGGCTGGGCGTCCCCGGGGTACACGCTGGCGAAGGGCAGGACCTGGGGGGGGGCGCCCAGCTGGCTGTGGGTGGCGGTGCTGGGTCCCAGCTGGGCGCTGTGGGATGGCCGCCCCACCCTCCCGCGTGCCCCTCCCCGGCCGGCCTTGCCCCCGCTCCCCCTCCCCGCGGGGCGCCCTGGGCCGGGCGGTGCCGGCGTCAGCGTGGGTCTCCTGTGCGGCAGCCTGACGGGAATCTCCCCGTTCGTGGGCGAGAACGACAAGACGACGCTGCTCAACATCCGCAACTACAACGTGGCCTTCGAGGAGAAGATGTTCCTGGGGCTGACGCGGGAGGCCAAGGGCTTCGTCATCAAAGTGCTGGTGACCGACCGGCTGTGAGTGCCCCCGCCTGCCCCAGCCCTAGCTCTGAGACCCCCTGGGCCGCAGCCCTGCCCGGTGCCACCCGCCCCCAGGCTGGGTCACATCCCCCTCCTGCCTGTCCCGCTGGGGGTGACGGGGAACGCCTGGGGGGGCAGCTGCCAAGGACAAGCCCCCCAGTGTTGGGGGGCACCCCATGCCAAGGCCCCCATGGCGCGAGAGCCAGGTGCCCCAGGCAGATGCCGCGGTGCCACTACTGGGGGTCGGGGGGGCCCCCCGCTCGTGCCAAGGGACCCGCCCTGGTTCTGACCAAGGCCCTGTCCTGTCTGTAGGAGACCCACTGCGGAGCAGACGCTGGAGCACCCCTGGTTCAAGGTGAGGGGGGGCTGGGGATCTCGCACTGAGGGGGCTGGGGGCGATTCCAGGCAGGGTTGGGGCCTCCAGGGACCCTGGGATGGAAGCAGCAGCCTCCCTCCCAGGGCTGGGCTGGGGAGGCCTGACCCGTGGGGCAGTCTGGGGGGGTGTCTGGCAGGGAGGGGGCAGCCGGGCAGTCTCTGGATGCTCCTCTCCGCTCTCCGCAGACCCTAGCCAAGGGGAAATCCATCGGCACCGACCACCTGAAGCTCTTCATCTCCCGCCGGAAGTGGCAGGTAAGGGCAGGAGTGGTCGGGGGCTCAGCCCCTCTGCCGGGGCCCAGGGCGGGCTGGGAGCGGCCGGTGGGTGCCGTGGGGCTGAGACAGAGCCGGGATGACGTGGTGAGGTGCTGTGCTCCTCCAGCGGGCGTGGAGCCCTGCTCAGGGGTGGGGGGGGGGGCCCTGTACGGTCCGTGGGGGGCAGTTTGCCCTGGTGCTTTCCTGGCCCCCCCACTGCTGTGTGCTCTCGCCCCTCTGCGCAGATGGGGCCCGGGGTCCCCACAAGGGTCTATGGCAGGTCCGGGACCTGAACCCCATCCCCGCACCACTGGCCCTCGCCTTCCTCCATCCGCGCTCCCCCCGGCTGCAGCGGGGGACAGGGACCGTGGGGGGGACAATCGGGGCAAAGGGCTGGGACTCCCCGGCAGCTCAGGCCTGTGGTGGGCTTAGCACCCCCCTGTGGCTCTCCCCAGCCCCTCTCCGAGCCCCCCCGGCCCCTGCGCGACGTCTGACCCGCCCTGCCCTCCCCGCAGCGCTCTCAGACCAGCTACAAGTGCCACATGGTGCTGCGGGCGATCCCGGAGCTGCTGGAGGACACGTCCAGCCACCTCTCCATCGCCGTCCCTCGCCACCTGCCGGAGCCTGCCGGCCTCTCCTCCTCCTCCGACTCCGACGAGCTGGACGAGCTGCCCCTCGTGCCCCGGCCCCACCAGGCCGAGTTCTCCGGCTCCCGCGTCTCCCTCAACGAGATCCCCACGGATGACGAGGCCCCGGGGCCGGCGGAGCCGGCGCCCATGGAGTGGCAGGCGGAGGGCTCCGGGGATGCGGGGAAGAGGCAGAAGGGCGCCGGGCCGCGGAAGAGGCCCACGGAGGCGGAGGAGCCCGGCTCCTCGGACGAGGACTCCGCCGGGGCCCGGCAGGGGCCCGAGTGCCCCAGGAAGGCCCTGAAGAAGGGCTCCAGCCTGGACTCCCCGGAGGGGAGGCGCCCGCCCGGCCGGAAGGGCGAGTTGCGGCGGGGCAGCTCCGCGGACAGCGCCCTGCTGCTGGGCCTGCCCGCGGAGGGGGCGGCGGGGCCAGCAGCCCAGGAGCCCCCCAGAGCCCTGAAGAAGGCGGCGTCCATGGAGCTGCCCCGCCGGAGCCCCAGCCCGGGGGGGGCGCACCGCAGGCCGGCGGGCCCGGCGGAGGAGGAGCGCGCCCAGCGCCTGCTGCGGGGCAGCCCCGGGGACAAGGTGAGCGGCCTGCGGGGGCCGCTCCTGGAGACCCTGGCCGGGGGGTCGGAGAAGAAGGTGCCACGGCCGCCCCGGCTAGCCAGACAGCCGCCCCCCTCGGGGTCCCGGCTGGTGCGAGCGGCCTCCAGCGAGGCGGCCCCGCAGCGCCCCCCCCCGGAGCAGCGCCTGCTGCAGAAGAGCAGCTCCTTCTGCCAGGGGGACCTGGAGCCCGTCACCCGTCACCGCCGCTCGGGCGCCCCGCTGGAGATCCCGCTGGCGCAGCTGGAGGCTCAGCGGCTCAAGGAGTCCCCCTCGCTCTCTGCCTTGGTGGAGTCCCGGCCCCAGACCCCGCGGGAGAGCTCCAAGCCCCCCCTCCCGGAGCTGCCAGAGGCAGGGGCCTCCGAGGCGCCCCCTGAGCAGGGCCATGGACAGGAGGACAGGGCCACGCACAGAGCCAGCGTGGCAGCGGTGGGCAAGCAGCATCTCGCCGAGAGGCCTCAAGAAAAGCCTCTGCCGCGGCCGGAGGCGGCTCCCCAGCCCAGAGCTTCCCTGCCACAGCCCGCGGTGCCGGTGCCGGTGCCCCCTGCCCTGGGCTTCAGGGCCCCTGGGGCCTCCTCCTACGCACAGATCATGCAGTCCATCCAGCTCCCCGCGGCCCCCAGGGAGCCTGGCCAAGCTGAGCCCCCCGCCGCCCGCCCGGAGCCACGCCCTGCGCCCCCCCCGGCCCGGGTCGCAGTCAGTGCCCAGGCGGGGGCACCCCCGGGGAAGGCGGCAGCGCCCCGTTCCGGCAGCGCCCGAGCCATCGAGGACATCGACTCCGAGGAGGTCTTCGAAGCCAAGTTCAAGCGAGGCCGGGAGTCTTCGCTCACCCGGGGCCTGAAGCTGCTCACCAGGTCCCGTTCCGAGGAGCGGCACCTGGCCAGCCCGCAGGCGCGGGAGGAGGGCATGTACCGGCCCAGCCCGGCGGGGGCACCGCTGGAGCTCTGCAAACCCGGGGGGCCCCCAGGCCTGGCGGAGAGGGCCCAGTCGGTGCAGGACCTGCGCGTGCCGGAGGAGGGCGGCTTCATCCGCCGGATGTCCCTGCGCCTCAGGCACACGCCGCCCCTGGACAGGAACGAGCCGGGCCGCGAGACCCCCAGCCGGGGCCGCCGGCTCTCCTGGGGCCTGGGCAGCGCCAAGGACAAGCGGGACTCAGTCAGCCTGCAGTCAGAGCCGGCCGCGAGCGAGGGCGGGTCCGAGGCCCGGCCGGCCAGCGAGTCGCCCGTCGTGGCCATGCGCAGGAAGATCAGCGCCACCATGGAGCGCGTCTCCCAGCGGCTGCGCGGCAGCTCGGAGGACAGGAGGGAGGCGGAGGGGCCCGAGGAGCGGCCCGAGAAGCGGAGCCCGCTGCTCTCGCTGCTGCGGCGCTCCACCTCGGAGGGCGAGAACCTGCGCCGGATGGGCATCCCGCAGAACCAGCTGGCGGCGCAGTCCGCCCTGGCGCCCTCCGCCGAGTCCTTCCAGTCGCAGAGCAGCGCCCGCTCGGAGGCGTCTGCCACAGGTGAGCGGGGACGGGGGGCCGGAGCCCGCTGGGCCCTTGGGGACGTGCCTGCCGGCAGGCAGCTCTACCCCCATCTCCAGGGCTGGAGCCTGCGCTGCCCCGGGGGCAAACCACGACCTGCCCTTCCTGGCACCTACGGCCACCACGCACTGTCCTAGCCCCGGCTGCTGGGGGGCCCTTTGTGAGTGACCCCCACTTGCAGCCCTCCAGCCAGCAGCTAAACCCCTTCTCTGGGCTGGGGGGCGCACAGGCCCCAGGGAGGGGCAGGCGGCGGCTCACGCTGTCAGCCTGTGGGCGCCTGGCAGGGCTTCCGGCCCCAGGGCCTGTCCCGGTGCCCATGGCTGGCAGAGCTCCAGCCCCCCCACCCGGCGCGTAGTCAGCACGACCCCCGCCCCCTCTCCCCCTGCAGCTCCCGGCGAGGGCCAGCGACGCTCCCGCTGGGCCCGCTGGGGCCTGTCCCGCGCCAAGAGGGACAAGGTGGCCTCGCAGCCCAGCATCCCGGCCAGCCTGCTGCAGGAGGACGGCAGCATCGTGGGCAGGCAGTACGTGCGCAACGAGTCAGGTACGTCCTGCCCCGCCGCCCGGGCTGGGAGGGGCACGGCTCCGCTGGGGCTGGGTGGGGGGGGGGTGGAGCTGGGGAAAGGCCAGCTGGGGAGCAGGTGTGGGGCAGAGGATGGAGCGTGGCCCAGCTCGGCCAGGAGGAGCAGTGCGCTGGGATCCAGTGGGGCCATGCGCAGGCCGGGGCGCTGCAGTGGGATGCTGCGGGCGCTCAAAGGGCAGAGGCGGTGCTGGGCGACGGGCGATGCCCCGCGGTGTCCAGTCTCCAGCAGCGGGCGCTGGGCTCGTGGCGGGGTCTCGCCCCCCTCTGAGCTGCCTGGGCCGGGTGCTGCGTGGGGCCACCTCCGCACCTTGTCCCAGACAGGCTCTGGCCACCAGGAGGATCTGGGCCCGGCGGCCGGGCCTGGGGCACCCCACGCAGCCGAGTGGGCCCAGCCGTGAGCCTGGGCCGGGGCGCTTGTGTCCCGCGCCGCGCTGCGCCACGCTGCGATCAGGGCAGGGCCCCCCGGGACTTGAGAGGCACATTCACCCCGGGGCAGGGCAGGGCAGGGGGCCAGGCTGGGTGCTTGGGGGGCGCTGAGCAGAGGAGCTTGGGGGGCTGCCCTCACTGTGGGGCCACCCCTCTGCTGCACAGTGAGAGGAGCTGAGCCTGCCGGCCGGTCTGGAGTCCCCATTCCAGCCTCGCTCACGCCCGCCCTGTCCCCTCTGCTCTGCTCTGCTCTGCCAGACTTCCCCCCGGTTTTCCACATCAAGCTGAAGGACCAGGTGCTGCTGGAGGGCGACCCGGCCACCCTGTTCTGCCTGCCGGCCGCCAGCCCGTCCCCCGAGATCCTCTGGATGAAAGGTAGGCCTGGGCAGGCCCAGACTGATCTGCTGCCTGGGCTCTGGGCATGGGTCTGTGCCCGGGGAGCAGGGGGGCTCTGTGCCCGCGGGACTGGCTGCGGGGTGCTGTGCAGCGAAGGCTCTGTGAGCCCCCCAACACCCCCAGCGGTGCTGCAGGAGCGCGAGCCGGCACCAGCTTCTCAGCCTGTCTGATCGCTGCCCCGGCCCCATGAACCCCGGCCGAGCTCTGACCCGGAGCGCCGTCACCCCCCAGGGCGGCCCTGCCTGCGGTGCAGCTGTGTTAGGCAGGCTGACGCCCCGGGTAGGGTACAGCCCTGGGGGCGAAAGGAGAGAGGTGCTGACGGCAGCAGCAGGCTCCCTGTCTCCTTGGCTCTCACCAGGCCAGGCAGCTGTGTCCGGCTGAGACCTGGGTGCCCGGCTTGCCAGCGTCACACCCTCTGTGCCCGTTTCTCTGAGTCCCTCCCTGCTGAGCCCACGCTGCCAGTCCATCTCCTGCACGGATGGCCGCTCTGTTCAGCAACCCGAACTTCTCCTGGCTGGCTGCCCATGGGCAGGGCCAGCACATCCAGTCAGGGCGTGCTGGGCGCTCCGCAGGCCAGTCTGCTCGGGTACCAGGCCTGCCCGGGCGCCTGGACTGCAGCCGCTCCGCGAGATCCTAGTGCGAAGCCCCAGCTGTCACCGCCGAGCACTGCCAGGCGCTGGGCAGAGCGGGGGCGAGCCGGGCTTTCGCTAGGGGCGCAGGGGCCGGCGACGCTCATCCTCCCTCCGCCCCGCAGACAAGCGGGCGCTGGCGTCCGACGCCACGCTCAACCTCGTCTCCTGCAAGGACGGCCGCCAGCTGCTTTCCATCCCCAGGACGTGCCAGAAGGACGCAGGCCTGTACGAGTGCACCGCTGCCAACGCCCTGGGCACCGCCACCAGCTCCTGCATGCTGGCCGTGGCACGTAAGGACCCCGGGCGCGGGAGGGACGGGCTGCAGCAGCTACTCTGGCGAGCCCAGGGTCGGAGCCGCCCTGTTGCTGTCCAGGCCGCGCCCCCGATGGGGATGGCCAGTCCCCGTCTGCCGGGCCCCCCCCACACGGAGGGTCTGTCTGAGGTCCGGGCCCTTGGGGCAGTACTGGGCACTTGACCCCCCTGCTCCCCATGGCGAGAGGCCCAGCTCCGGGGCCCCCCGGGAGCGCCGCTGCCTGGATCGGTGCTGCTGCCATCGGGTCTAGCTAGGCTGGCCCGGCCCCCTCCCCGACCCCCTCTTCCCCCTCTGGCCCCCCCAGCCAAACCCTGTCCCCTCTCCCTTCCCTGCCCCCCCTCTGCCGTCCCCCGCGGCCCCACTCCAGCCCCACTCCAACGCGCTCTGTCTCCACCTGCCAGGTCTGCCAGGGAAGCCGGGCACCCCCGAGATACCGCAGAAATACAAGAACACAGTGCTGGTGCTGTGGAAGCCGGCAGACAGCCAGGCGCCGTGCACCTACACCCTGGAGCACAAAGCGGACGGTACAAGGCTCCCGCGCCCAGCCGGGGCCCCTGGGCAGGGCCGTGGCTCCCCGGGGGCAGCTCTAGGGATCGCTGGGCCCAAACTTTTCAGTCCCCTCTTCAGCACCCCTCCGCTCCCCCCACCCGGCTGCTCCCCCAGGATCAGAGCTGGGTCCCAGCCTGCCCCCCCAGGGTCCCGTGGGGCCTGCACAGCTCCGGGGGTTGTGGGCAGAGCCCTGGGCACTACGCGGAGAGCACCCGGAGCCCTTGGCGAGGGCACAGCCGGCCCCGCAGCCTTTGTGCTCTTGCCACCCGTCGGGGGCCCGAGGGCGAGGACTTTGCTCGGGCCCCGTCGTGCCCAGACCCAGGGCACCGTCTCCCTGCAGATCCCAGCGCAGCCGGTGAGCCCCTCGGGCAGCGTGTCCAGCCGGGCCCGGCGCCAGGGTGGAGCCGGGCAGGCGCTGACGGCTGCACGTCCCTCCCCAGGGGAACGCGAGTGGAAGGTCGTCAGCGCGGGCATCGCCGACTGCTACTTCAACGTGACGGAGCTGCCCTCCGGGAGCACGGCCAGGTTCCGGGTGGCCTGCGCCAATAAAGCCGGCCAGGGGCCCTACAGCAACGCCTCGCAGACGGTGGCCATCGAGGCAGCCGGTGAGCAGGCGTCCTGCCTCAGCCCCCTCGACCTTCGCAGCCCTGGGGTGTGGCGGGGTGGGGCAGCGGATGGTGGGGCACGGTGGGGTTGGGGCCCTTCCATGGGTGGCGGATGAAACCGAAGCAGGAGATGCCCCTAGCGGTGAGCGGAGCCGGGCGCCCCTCGTACCGAAGGGGGGGCTCCCGGCTGGCAATGCAGCTGCCCTGTTCCGTGGCTGTGGGGGGTGGGAGCCTGCCCTGGTAGCTCCCCCTGGCTCCAGCTGTTCCGCCGTGGGGCAGGGTGGGACGCTCGCTGGCTGACTGCTCTGCTCCCTCGCCAGATCCCAGTGCCGCCCGCTCGGCTCCTGCTGCCCGGAAGGACGCGTCGGCCCCCGAGAGAGCCGCCTCCAGCCGCTGCACCCAGACCCCCCCGGCCCTGCCCGCGCCCACAGCCACGCGGGCCCCTCCTGCCACCCCTCCCCGCAAGCACAAAGGGGTCGTGCACACGCCCGGCCGGGCATCGCAGGCGGCCGGCCCCGGGGGCACCTCTACCACCAGCCAGCTGCTTCCTCCTGCCAAGGCTGCCCCCCAAGAGCAGCTCTGCCCCCCTGCTGCGCCCGCCCCCCCCGCCACCCCTCCAGAGCTGGTATTAACGCCCTCCAGGGCTGCCCCTCCGCCCCCCCTCGCCGCCCACACTGCCAGTCAGGCCGCCCGGGGCTCCCCAGTGCCCACCCCGCCCCAGGACTCACCGGGTCCTCCGGCCCAGCCCCCTCTCAGACTGTCCCCCGGTTCTCCAGCGTCGGTCACGCCCGTGGCCCCCAAAGCAGCCCCCGTCTACATGGTCACCTCCTTTGTCTCCATGCCGGCCGGGACGCCCCCCGCGGGAGCCCCGTCCCCTCCCCCCAAAGAGGCTGCGCCCTCGGCCACGCGGATCCTGGGGCGCAGCGCCACCCTGGGCAGGGAGCCCGGCGGCCCCCCCAGCAGGCTCAGCCCAATGGGGTCGGGGGCTCCAGCGGCAAAGGAGGGCACAGCGCTGCGCCAGGGGGTCCCCCAGAAGCCTTACACGTTCCTGGAGGAGAAAGCGAGGTAAGTGCCGGTCACCAGGGCCTAGCCGGGCCAGCTCCTGGGCCCCCTGTGCTGTGCCACAGGCTGCATAGCCGGGGGGGGCCCCACTGGCTGTCAGTGTCCCAGACCCACAGGATCGGGGCCACGGCCCAGCTCGGGGACAGTCTCTGGGAGGCCCCGTCCGTGGGCCAGGCCCCGAGGGGTCTCGCTCTCCCTCCCGGGGAAGCCACGTGGCTTCACTACTTCCTAGACCGGACCCCTGGGTCTGCCGCCCCACCGCTGCACCCCGTGAGCTCCGGTCAGCGCGTCCCACGGACACAGACCCTGAGGGAGACGTTCCCCGTCCCAGGGAGCAGCGCGCCCTGCGCCAGCGTCTGCAGGGATACGCAGCCGGGCGGGGGGTTAGTCGCTGGGCCCGGCCCGACCTCTGCACTGTTGAGGTTCCCTCCGCCCCAGACGGGGCTTCCTGCTGGGTTTGGGGTTTGTGGCTGCCCCATTGCCAGCGCTGCCCCCTCCTCTCAGGCCCAGCCCGGCTCTTCCTGGGGGTTTTGGGCAGAGTCTGGCGTGTCCCTGGGACCGGCCAGCATCTCCGTCTTCCTGCGTCACCCAGGCAGCATCCCAGCCCCGCTGGTCGCCCCACGCTGGGCCCCCAGGTTCAAGGGCAGCACCCAGCCTGGAGTCGTCTTCCTCCCTGCTGCAGCTGGGCCCACGCCAGAGCCAGGCTGAGTTGGGCCCGTAAGAATGGCAGGGGCAGGGCAGTGCCCGTTGCAGAGCCGGGGTGGAAGGAGGCCGGCTCGGACCAGGGCCATGGGAGCCGGGGCTGGGCTCGGTTCAGAGAGGTGGAGGGGACATGCCACGGATCCACAGGTCCGGGGCTGGCAACTCGAATGGCCCTGGGACAGCCCCTGGGCGGGAGCAGCCCTTCGGCAGGTCAGCCATCCTGAGGGTCATGCTCTCGCACCGGGTCAGCTCCTGACTTCCCTGCTCCTGGGTCCAAACCTCGGCCCTTCAGCACGGGCGGGGGGCGCTCAGCCAGCTTGGGGACAGCCCCTGGCCGGAGCCTGCAGCGTGAAATTCGGTGTCGGTAAATGCAAAGTCATGCACATTGGGAAACAATCCCAGCCACGCATATAAAGTGACGAGGTGTAAATTAGCTGTTCTTGCTCAAGAAAGATCTTGGCATCACTGTGGACAGGTCTGAAAACACCCACCCAGTGCAGCAGGCAGAAAAGCTGCCAGTGCCAGGAGTCACGAGGAGAGGGGTAGATAAAACAGAAACTATCACATTGCCTCTGCATAAACCCATGGTACGCCCACCCCCTGTGACCCCCTGTGAATGCTGCAGGCAGATCTGGTCGCCCCAGCTCAAGAAAGATAGATTGGAATTGGAAAAGATGCAGAGAAGGGCAACTGAAATGATCACAGGCATGGAACAGCTTCCAGCTGAGGGGAGAATAGTAATTTGGGGCTTTTCAGAGTGGAAAAGAGCCAGCTGAGGGGAGTCTGTAAAGTCATGGCTGGGGTGGAGAAAATGAACAAGGACGTGTTCTTTGCCCTTTCACGTAACACCAGAAGTAGGGGGTCACCCCATGAAATTAACAGGCAGCAGGTTTAAAGTGAACACAAGGAAGCATTTCTTCACACAAGGCACAGGTAACCTGTGGAACTCCTTGCCTGAGGATGTGAAGGCCAAGACTCTAACAGGGTTCAAAAAAGAATGAGATAAGCTCATGGAGGACAGGTCCATCGTGGCTACTAGCTAGGATGGGAAGGGAGGCAGCCCCACGTGTGGGGTCCTTAGCCTCTGCCAGATGCTGGGCTGGACCCCTCGCTACCTGCCCTGTTCCGCTCACTCCCTGAGGTGCCTGGCGCTGTGGGAAGACAGGACACTGGGCTAGCTGGCCCCTCACTCTGACCCAGCGCGGCTGCTCTTATGTAGAGGGTCACCCACCCTGCCCACCTCGATCCCCGGACAGGCGAAAGGTCCCCAGCCTCCACCCTAGCGCTCGGTTCTCCGGCACAGCCAAACTGCTAGCCCGGGTCGTTAGCAGCTAGCACCGGCTGCCCGGGCGTTGCTTCTAGGCCGTCCAGGGGTGTGGGGCCCAGGCAGCCGGACAATCGGGCGTCTGCAGAGATGAAACAACCTTTCTTCCCACCTACTCCAACAGGCAGCCCGGGGGGAAACTGAGGCACACCCAGCATTCACGCACAACATGAAGAAAATGCCCACTTTGTCACAGGGCTGGAAGGGGCCGGGCTTGGGGTGTTGGGGCCATGAAGCGTTTGCCATCCCCCTGCACCTGGCGAGCAGAGTCCAGCAAGGAGCCGGGGGTTGTCCCTGGCGAGGAGGGGCAAGGATTAGGTACCGGTTACAGGGACACCCTTCTCTGGCAGCGGGTCTTGCCCTGGTGCCAACCGTCTGCCCTGCCCCGTCCCGTCCCGCAGGGGCCGGTTCGGGGTGATCCGGGAGTGCAAGGAGAACGCCACGGGGAAGCACTTCATGGCCAAGATCATCCCGTACGAGGCGGAGAAGAAGCAGAGCGTGCTGCAGGAGTACGAGATCCTCAAGGCCCTGCACCACGAGCGCATCATGGCCCTGCACGAGGCCTACATCACGCCCCGCTACCTGGTGCTGATCGCCGAGCACTGCGCCGGCAAGGAGATCCTCTACAGCCTGGTTGACAGGTGGGGCTGCGGGCGCGGGGCGGGGCGGGGCGGGCCGGGTGGCGAGCGGGGCGGGCGCTGACCTCCTGTCCCCGCAGGTTCCGCTACTCGGAGGACGACGTGGCCGGGTACCTGCTGCAGCTGCTGCAGGGGCTGGAGTACCTGCACGGGCACCGCATCGTCCACCTGGACCTCAAGCCCGACAACGTCATCGTCTCCTACGGCAACGCCCTGAAGCTCATCGACTTCGGCAGCGCCCACACCTACAACCCGCTGGTGCTGCGCAAGCTGGGGCGCCGCGTGGGCACGCTGGAGTACATGTGTGAGTCAGCCCCGCCCCGCCCCACTCCTCCTGGGGCCGCGGAACCCCCACTGCCCCTGCCCCCCACAACCTCCCGCCCAGGGCCTGAGCCGGGTCCCATGTGTCTCTCTCGCCCCGCAGCTCCAGAGATGGTGAAGGGAGACCCGGTGGGTTCGGCGGCTGACATCTGGGGGGTCGGCGTGCTCACCTACATCATGTGAGTCCGGGCGGGCAGGGGTCACCCGGAGCTGGGCGGGCGGGGCTGAGCTAGGCTGTGCGAGCTGCAGGCGCCAGAGCCTGGACTCCGGGTGTGGGGCGAAGCCCTGGAACCGGCCGCAAGGGGCAGGGCAGGAGCCCTCCAGGCAGGCGCAGCCTGGCCCACATCTGCAGGGCACAGCGCCAGAGCTCCTGCTCCGGAGAGTGGGGCAGGGGCTGCGGGTCGGGACTGAGGGGCACCGGAACAGCTGTGTGGGGCTGGGCTGGCAGGGGCTGCGGGTCGGGACTGAGGGGCGCCGGAACAGCTGTGTGGGGCTGGGCTGGCAGGGGCTGCGGGTCGGGACTGAGGGGCACCGGAACAGCTGTGTGGGGCTGGGCTGGCAGGGGCTGCGGGTCGGGACTGAGGGGCACCGGCAGAGCCGGGGCGTGCAGCCCCTGAGGGTACTTAGCCCTGCCTGAGCACGCACTGGCTGCTCCTTCCCACCCTGCCTTTAAAGTCTGAGGCATCTCTGGGAGCTGGGGCTGTTTCTGCCCCGGCCCTGGGTTCGAGGGACGCGGCTGCAGCCGTTGACCTTGTGCTGTCTGGAGTTCCTTGTGCTGTCTGGAGTTCCTTGCAGGCCCCTGGTGGTGCCACCCTGCTGCGTTAATTGCCAGCGTTAATTGCCCCCCAGCCGGGCCGAAGCACAGTCCTGGCTGGCGGCAGCTCCCCGCCCTGGCTGGGGGTGCCTGGCGCTGGGCTGCGTCTGGGGTCGCCAGGGCTGTGGCGCAGGGACCCGGGGCTGACGGGGGTCGCTCTGGGCCCCGTGGGGTGCTGCCGGGGGCTCCTCACCCGCTCTGCTCTCGCTGGCCAGGCTCAGCGGCCGGTCGCCGTTCTTCGAACTGGATCCTATCGAGACGGAGAACAGGATCCTGGCCGGGCGTTTCGATGCCTTCAGGCTGTACCCCAACGCCTCGCAGAGCGCCGCCCTCTTCATCCGCAAGGTCCTCTCCATCTACCCCTGGTGAGTGCCCGCCACACTCCCTGCCCCGCTCGCGAGGAGACGCCCTGCCCGGGGCAGGACCAGGAGTGTTCCCCGGAACACGCCCCGGGGATTGCAGCCTGCCTCTCCAGAAGTGCAGCGCGCGGGAGCTGGCAGGCAGGGAGGCAGGGTGTCGAGGTTCCTGAGAGGGGCTGGGAGCCAGGACTCCTGGGTTCTATCCCGGCTCTGTGAGGGGAGTGGGGTCTAGTGGTCAGAGCAAGGGGCTGGGAGCCAGGACTCCTGGGTTCTGTCCTGGCTTTTCTGTTCACCTGGGTGTGGCGTTGGCCGTGGGGTCCCCCGGGCTGGCCCCCGTGGGGATGCCGAGCTGGTCCTGTCCCTGCCTCACCGGCGGGCTCTCCCTGGCGGTTGCAGGAGCCGGCCCACCATCAAGGACTGTTTTGCCAACCCCTGGCTCCAGGACGCCTACCTGATGAAGCTGCGCCGCCAGACCCTGACCTTCACCACCAACCGGCTGAAGGAGTTCCTGGTGGAGCACCAGCGGCGGCGCGGCGAGGCCGTCACCAAGCACAAGGTCTTACTCCGCTCCTACCACGGCTCCGGCAGCCAGCCGCCCCCTGCGCCGGTGCCGCAATAGTCCTGCCCCCCGCGGTGCCGGAGGCGTCGCAGGAACATTCCAGGGGCTGGGCCCGCGCCGGGCGTCGAGCCAACCGCCGGGACGGGCGTTGGCGTCCTCCCCGCGAGCGCCGGCAGGGCTGGCCCGCTCGGGTCCCCTCGGCCAGCTGCAGAGGAGCCTTCACCCGGGTGCCGCGGGCCCCTTGGCCCAGCACAGACGGCGCCGCCCGGGGCTCGCTGCTCCCCGCCTCGCCTGACTGCTCCTGCTCCTCCCGCGGGGAGCCTGCTGCGAGGGGCGGGACTTCCTGGTTTGCTGTGCCTGACTACAGGAAACGCTACGCAAGCAGCTGGACTTCCAAGAGGAGGGCTGGTGGGACGGGAGGAGGGGCTGTGGTGGGAGGGACAGGACAGGAGGAGCCCAACAGCAGCTTCTGTGGGGCGCGAAACTGTGACCGGGGGGAGGGACATGAGGCAGGAGCAGTGAGGATGATAAAGCCATCAGCAACGTCCTTCCCTTTGAGATGGATCCTGGATCGGGGGGAGCCCGGCCCGGCCCAGCCCGGCCCAGCCCGCGTGGTTCCACCGCCAGGCGCCAGCTGGGCTCAGCTTCTCACCCAGTCTGCTCTGCCCTCCAGCACCACGCATGCCCTGGGGCCAGGCCTTGGTGCTGCCCCCCCAGCTGAGGGGGCCCCGGCCCTATAACCGGAGCTGGGAGAGGGGGCACAGCCACCCAGCGCCAGCCCCACTCGCCCTCCTGCCCCAGGGGGAGCTGCCGTTCTTGCCACCCCCCCAGCTAGGCCTCCCTGCCCCACCCCTCATGCCCCCATGGCTGCCCAGCCGCTGGGTCCAGGGCTGTATGCGCCATGCAAATGAGGCAGCGACTTAGTTTGCATATTTGCTGAATATGCATGAGCGGTTTGTGTGCCCCCCCCCATCCAGCGCTGCCAGCTGCCCCGCGCACTGTGGGCTAAAACCCACCTGCCCGGGGGGGCACACGTGTGCAAGGAGCCATGGGCGGCCACGCAGCGACACGCCTGTACACACGCATGCAGCGACACGCCTGTACGCACACAGCAACACCCATACGCTCCATGCACACACACACACACACAGCGACACACCTGTACACACACACACACACACACAGAACGACATGCTTGCATGCCCCAGGGACGCACGGCAACACCTGTGCACACATACTCACACAGCGACACACCCAAATGTCCCTATGCACACACAGCAACACCCGTGTACACACACACGCACGCACATTGGCACGGAACAACACACCCCCCATACACCCAACTGCTACACGCGCAGCAACAGGCCCCATTTAACCCCCCACCCCGTTGTCTGCCCCAGGGATGCCCCCCACGGCTCTGCCAGCCAGCACCACGCTCTGCACAGGGGCCGTGCCCTTCTCCCTCCACTCCGGGGCATCGGCCGGACCCCGGCACTGGGGCCCAGAGCTGCTACAGGGGGTTGCAATATTGATCACAAGCCCTCCCCCTACGCTCCTCCCTCCCCCAGACATCTGACCCAGTGTCACGTGTGTGCCCCCCACCCCGTCTTCCAGACACCCCTCCACTGCCATGCACACGTCTGTCTCTGCACAGGTCTTCCTGCCCCGCCCCACGTGAGTCCATCCCCCAGCACCGGCTCTGCCTGTTCCACCGTCCCCACCCCCGGAGAGGAGCAGCCATGGGGGGCCCTGCCAGGGCAGAGGAGGGGGGTGAAGGGGGCTCCTGCTCGCCGGGAGCTGCAGGGGCTGGTCAGAGCCGCCCCAGGCGCCCGCCCCCCTGCGCTGTGCCGCCCAGAGCTGCCATGACCCCCCCTGCCCCTCTCAGCGTCTGGCCTCTCCCCAGGAGTGATGGGGGGCACGGCAGCCCCTGCACGTGAATGGGCCGAGCCCCCCGTGAACTGGAGGGGGGTTGACTCTTGGTTTCTTCCCCCCTCCATGGGCCCGTCCCACGCTGCCCCCAGCCCAGCCCAGCCCTCACCACGTCTCCTCCCGGGCCCAGCGGGGCAGGAACGGCCTGGCTGCCCTCGTGCCTGGGCTGGACAGTGTAACCTTGGCCTTTAGCCGGCGGGGGCCAGCCCCTGGGCCGGGGCGTGGGGCAGGGAGCCCCCCTCGCCCTCCTCCCCCCAAGGGCCTCGCCGCGCAGGTGCTGTGTAGTGACAGGGCTTATTGACTGACTTTGCTGAGGAGGTGTGAGTCCGCTGCGCGCTGCCTTCGGTGCTGGAGTTGCTCTGGTGTGGAGCCAGCATGTGACAGACGCAATAAAGGTCTGAGCAGCCGGCCTGGCTCTGTGTGGTCACCGGGGGGGGGAGCCCAGGCTGACACCCCCCAGTCACAGCCCGGGCGGGCCGGGTCCAGCCAGCGAGCGAAGGCGACTTGGCGTGACCCTGGGAAGAAGCGAGGCGGCCTTTGGGAAACGGCAGCGGTGCAGCGTGGAGAAGCCGTGCGGGAAGCTGCAAACTCCCGGGGATCCCGGGCCGGCAGCGCTGCGCACGAGGCGGCGGTTCTGACGTGTGTTAGGAACAAACCAGTCCTGGCCGCGGGCGAGGCGCCTCGCTAGCGGGAGCTGGGAAAGCCATGACTCCTGACGCAGCCAGGGCAGATCTGCCCGGATCCGGCCCGGCCCACGCGCAAAGGCAGGAGATTCCGGCTGCGACCCGCCGGCTCGGTGAGTGGTGCAGGGTGCAGGCTTGGTTTGGGAAGGTTGGTCCCCGTCTCTGGGGACAGGGGCTGCCCCTCAGTAAAAGGG
The DNA here is from genome assembly GCF_026122565.2 of Emydura macquarii macquarii. Taxonomy (NCBI): domain Eukaryota; kingdom Metazoa; phylum Chordata; order Testudines; family Chelidae; genus Emydura; species Emydura macquarii. Next base: position 51,675 of record NW_027131102.1, read on the forward strand.
GGACCGAGCGCCCGAGGGCCAGGCTGGCTGCAGTAGTCAGGAGTGGGTTAAAGCAGCAGCAAAAGGGGCGGGTAAAGAGGGCAGCGGGGAGCACTCAGCCAGCACCAACGCCAGGCGCTGAGAAGAAAGTGACACGAAGAGAGAAATCCCTGCGTTGCCTGGCCACCCGTGCTGGGGTCCAGGGACAACGAAGAGGAACTGGAGTCACTCGTTTACGAGCACAGAGTCGCTCCAGCGGGTGTCACTGAGCCTGGGCGGGTGAGACACACGATCGATCGGAGCGTTCGTGGGAAGAAGCGGGGCTGGCTGGGGCGGTTCTTAGTGGGTTTCTTAAAAGGTTGCATGAGGAGGGTGTGTGTACCTCAGTTTCCCCTCCGTGTGGCATGTGTAATGGGGGGGGGGAGAGGCGGTTTGTGGTTGCAGGGGACCAGCTGTGACCTCGCTTGGCAGATGATGGCCTGGAGATTGGGTATCCCGGTGCCCGGGAGGCCCGTCCCACCTTGGAAATGGGCCGGTTCTGGCCCGCGGGAGGACAGGGCTGCGGAGAGAGGAACCCGGGGACCTGACCAGCCACTGGGGGCCCAGGTGACATTTTTGCCCGGCACCAAAGACAAAGGAGGAAGGGGCGGCTGGGGACGGTGACACAGGAGCTCAGCTGGAAGGAGGGACCTGGGGGGTGGGAGAAGCCAGACCCAGCTGGCCGGTGCTGAGTTCCTAGGCCGGTGCCGTGCATGGACAGTCAATGAACCCGCCTGTTTCATGCTGGCTAGAGTTCGGGGCTGTCTTGCACCCTCTGGGGGTGGGGGCCCCGGGAGTCCAGAGCGAGCGGATCCTGAGGGGGCCCCCGGAGAGAGATGGAGGCGCCAAAAGCTCAGCGATGCAGCGCCGGAAACTCTACCTCCAGGGAGAGAGTGCAACCTTCACAGCAGGCTGCCGGGGATCCCCCAGGGGCCCTTCGGAGCCGAGGGCCTGTGAGTCTGTGGCGACCTGGCAGCAGAGGGGTCGGCGAATGCCCCCGGGGACAGTTGGCTGCGAGCGGCCGCCAGCGATAAGCCGAAGGGAGCAGCGAGGACCAGCTCCCTGGGAAGGCCAGTGCACGGCCGGTCCCAGCAGCGAGTTCCAGATCCCAGCAGGGCTGCCCAGAGAGCCTGGGAGCAGCCGGGGTCCCCTGCTCAGGGGGGGCTGGAAGTGGAGGAGGGGAGGTGAGCGGCCCGTGCGGAGCAGTGGAAACGAGCTGGAGCTGGGCGCGAGGCGGGCCAAGCAGCCCTGCTGGGGTAGGCAGGGAAGGACTCGGGGAGGCCGGTTCCCAAAAGTTGCCCCAGTTCAAGGAGGGGGCAGACGCCTGCCGCGCTGCCTTGTGATGCGAACCCGCTCGGCCCCAGGCCAGGCTGTGCAGTCCGGCCCCCCGCTGCGTCCCCAGGCATTCAGCCCCGTGGCCAGCATGCGGACCGGGCTGTGACCCGCTCACACTGGCTTTGCTGCTCACGCCTCACTTGGCCCTGGAGGCGTCTAGGAATGATTTCGGGGTGTCCGGACGACCGCGGGCATCACCTGCCCGCTCACCGCCTGCCGGGAGCCGACGGCCGCCCGTGGGGCCACGCAGAACCACGTGGCGTCGGCTGGGTGGGAGCCACGTATGGGGGCTCCAGCGCTGGGGGGTGCCGGAGAAAGGGACGGCTGGGCCAGTAGGGGAAGACAGTGGCCCAGGGCTCAGCCTGTCGGGAGCGCAGGACAGCCCGGGGGGGACGCACCACATTATCCCCATGGCGCTGGAGGGGAGAAGTGCCCAGGGGGTCTGGGACACGGGCGCGGAGCTGACGCTGGCACGGCCCGAGGAGATGGGCCCGGACCGGTCAGTGCCCAGTGCGCAGCCAGCCCTGAGGGTGTTCAGGCCCAGTAGCGAGGACACGTCCCAAATGGAGGCCAGGAGGGCCCTGGAGAGGTGGGTATGGGGCGCTGCTGGGAAATGGCTGGGAGGACTGGCCGGGTGGCTCCCAGCGAGCCCTGGGCCTGACCCGGAGCTGGAGCCAGAGCGGGGCGCCCTGCCCCAGCATCGCTACCCGACCACGGGAGCTCCCATGGCGGGGGAGTTACTGGGGCAGGTTTGATGGGGCGGCAGTGGGAACTGCGTCCCGAGCAGGGGAGACCGAGGCCCAGCCTGGCTGTGGAATTCCAGGCACAGCTGCAGCAGAAACCTGCCTTAGAGAAACTGAGGCGCACGCCGGCCCCAGTGGTGCCAGATCCAGGAGCAGGACCGCTGGGAACGATGCCGGTGGGAGGGGGGTTCCTGTCCCGGGAGTGGGCTCCCCCGGGGAGGTAGAGCCGTGGGGAATCAGCAGACAGCTCATGGCCCCCCAGAAGTGCCACCACAGGCTATTGTACCCGGCCCCCGATGTCCCTCCCTCGGGGCAGCAGGGGACCCAGCGCCCCAGGCAGAGGCTGCAGAGCGGTTACTGGCCGGGGAGCTCTGACGCGGGACGGCTGCACTGCCGGGCCTGTGACCCTGCCGGAGGGTCGGGCAGGCCTGGGACAGGGGTAAGCAGCCCTGCGCGTCCTAGAGGAACCTTTCCAGAAGGTGGCGATGGACGTGGGGGGGCCCCTGAGCAAGGCCCCCCCCGGTCGGGAAGAAACACGTCCTGGCGGGGGCAGATTTTGCTACGCTGCACCCCGAGGCCGTGGCTCTGTCCTCTGCGGAGGCTGACACCCTGGCAGACGCGCCGCTGACCATTTTCAGCAGGGCTGGGTCCCCCGAGGGGCCTTACAGCCCAGGGCTCCGATTTCACGTCAGCCCTGCCCCGTGCCTGGGGGAGACGTGTGGGTCCGGCACGCCTGGGCCTCGGCCTGTCTCCCTCAGCCCAACGGGCCGGTGCTGAGGTTTAATGGGCCCTGAAGATGATGCTGAAGACTTACACACACGCACGCGCACACACACATTCACACACAGACACACACACACACACACACGCTTGTGGCCAGCCGCGCCAGCCCAGCCCAGCCCAGCTGTTGCGTGGTCCCCGTGGAGGGCGAGTATGCGATGAGCTAGCCCGGGCCTGCAATCCAGCCGGCCCCAATTCCCCCGTGCGCGGCGGGCAGGCTATATAAGGAATGCCAGGGCGTGGGTGTGGGGAGGGGGGTCCCAGCCGGGGGGCCGCAGGGAAGGGGCCCAGCCTGGCCAAAGAAGGCGAGGTCGGGGCCGGGAATGCAGCCGGCGGCTCAGCTGAAGCTGCCCCCGGGGCCAACGGCCCCGCCCCAGCCGGGGTATAAAGCCTGGCGTGACAGGGACGCTGCAGTCACCCCCCAGTCCCAGCCTCCTGCCCCGACAGCAGCACTTGGCGCACCCTGGTAAGTGCCCCCCGCCCTCCCCGTCCCAGAACTGCCTGCCCCAAGGCTGTGGGGGGCTGGGGCAGGGACCCGACGCAGCAGAACTAGCCCAGGGAGTCCCAATTCCCCCATGGGGCAGAGCCGGCCCCCCAGGAAGCAGGGACACCTGGCACTGAGCCCCCCAGTGCCAGCCCTGGGCCCGCCGACCCCCTGCGCTGGGCGCTGGACTCGCTCTGCCAGTACTCTGGGGCAGGGGGTGCAGGGGAACCCAGCCCCAGCTCTGCCCCATTTTCCCCAGGACCCAGGGCCAGAGACCTGGCCTCTGGGGGGTAGCGCTGGTCTGGCAGCGGCAGTGTGGGGCTGGTGGGGGGAATGGGGCAGTGAGCAGGCAGGGGTGGGGGCTGTGTCAGGACAGAGGCAGCAAGGAAGTGGGGGGTCATGAAAGGCGGGGCAGTGGGGGGACAGGGAGCTGCCAACTCTGCCCCTTGGGGAGCCATTCAGGCCTGTCCGCATCCCAGGTGGGGCAGGGCTGAGCCGAGTGCAGGAATCCCCCCCCCCCCATCTAGCTGGGTCTGGGGTGAGGGCGGGGGCAGCTTGACAGATCCACCCCGCTCTGGGCTGGCTCTGTAGGAAGTGTGGGGGGGTCTATGCTCGCTGCGCTGGGGGGAGCAGGTCCCTGGGAGGGGTCTGTAGGGGGAGGTGGCTTATGGGGTGTGGTCCCAGGTACTTGGGGAGTTTCTGGGGGTCTCTAGGGGAAGGGAGTTTCTGGGGTGGGATCCCATGGGGGCATCCCTGGGGAGTCCCACAGGGGGTTTCTGGGGAGGGTCTCGGGGGGTTTTGGGGGGGGGTCCCACATGGAGTTTCTGGGGAGGTTCTGGGGGGTCCCACGGGGGGTTTCTGGGGAGGGGTCCCATGGGGAGTCCCTGGGGAGGTTCTGGGGGGTCCCACGGGGGGTTTCTGGGGGTCCCTGGTGTCCCACTCAGGCCCTGAGGCTGCTCTTCCTTCACAGATGTCGAAAGCGGCTCCCAAAAAGGCGGTGGCCCCCCCGCCCCCCGGCTGCACCCTGGACATTAATGACCCGCAGGTGCAGGACGCAGCCATCCGCATCCAGGCCTCCTACCGGGGACACAGGTGAGGGGGCAGGCCGGGGGGGGTTGGGGGGGGTGACACCGAGTCCCCGCAGGGCCCTGTGCCTGGCGCTGCCGCCTCATCTGGGCAGCTCAGCACCGCGGGGCTGGGGCCAAATTCCCCAGCGCGGCCCCTGGCTGGGCTTGGGGCCAACCCCGCACGGCTGCCGGCACTGCCAGGTGTGAAGCTGGGGCCAGGCTGAGGTGCTGCGGGGGCCGTGCAGGTGGGGATGGCCGAGGGGGCTGGGGGTGGAGGGCAAGGGGGCTGGGGGGGCTGGCGGACACAGGGGGCCCTGGGGGGGGGGGGGCCGGCCTCACCCGAGCTGCCTCCGCCAGGTCCCGCAAGGAGCTGAAGGAGAAGGGCCCCCCGCGGGTGCTGCAGCAGCTGAAGGACGTGGTGCTGATCGAGGGCAGCGCGGCCCGGCTGGAGTGCCGGATCAGCGCCTTCCCCGACCCCTTCATCCGCTGGTCCAAGGACGGGCGGGAGCTGAAGGACGGGCCCAAGTACCGCTACATCTTCGAGGACCCCGACATCGTGGCGCTGGTGGTGCGGGACGGCGAGCTGGCCGACCTGGGGCGCTACACCATCGCCGTGAAGAACACCTTCGGGGAGTGCTTCGACTCCGCCCGCATCCTGGTGGAAGGTAGCCGGCCCTGCGCCCCCGTCTTGCACCCCCGCTCTGCGCCCCCACTCTGCACCCCCGCTCTGCGCCCCCACTCTGCACCCCCACTCTGCACCCCCCATCCTGCACCCCCACTCTGTGCCCCCCGTTCTGCACCCCCGCTCTGTGCCCCCATCCTGCACCCCTGCTCTGCGCCCCCACTCTGCGCCCCCATCCTGCACCCCCACTCTGCGCCCCCGTTCTGCACCCCCGCTCTGCGCCCCCCATTCTGCACCCCCACTCTGTGCCCCCATGTCCCTCCCGTTCATCGCCCCTGTTCTGCACCCTCCGTTCTGTGCCCCCGAGGCCTTGCACCCCAGCTCCTTGAGGTGACCCCCCAAGCCCTGCCACCATGCCCCCACCCCCCACCCCGGGGAGGGGCCGCAGTTCCCTGGAGGGTCGCGCTGGGGACACTCTCACGCCCCTGCTGCCCTGAGCCCTTTGCAAACACTCGCTCGGGCAAGGGGGGTGCCCCATTTCCCTGCCCAGCCCCCGGGCATAGGGGGCCCCCGGGAGTTCAGGCTAGCGCAGCCCAGGCCGGTTGTGGCACGGGGCCCCCGCTGCGGGGGTACAGCTTGTGCCCAGTGGGCCCTGCCGGCTCCTTGGCTGCTGGCCGGGGGTCTCAGCTAACGGCGCCCGACCCCCCGCCCGCAGTCCCTGCCAAGATCGAGAAGGGGCCGGAGAGCACCAAGGTGAAGAAAGGCGCCACGGTCACCCTGACGGCGCTCATCAGCGGCGAGCCCGCGCCCGACGTGGGCTGGGCCAAGGACGGCGAGGACATCGAGGAGGACGACAGGTGAGGGGGGCCCTGCGGGGCGAGGGGGACCCGGGGCCAGCTTCGGGCGCAGTCAGGGCCTGGGGGGACCAGGCAGGGTCTCCGATGTGGGCGCCGGTTTCCGGCGCGGGTGCAGGTCCCGGGGGTTGGGCCGGGTCTCCAGTCCAGGTGTGGGCACCCATCTCCGGCGGCCAGCTCTCCGGCGCGGGTGCAGGTCCCGGGGGTTGGCTGGGTCTCCAGTCCAGGTGTGGGTGCCCGTCTCCGGCGGCCGGCTCTCCGGCGCGGGTGCTCACTGTCTCCGTGCCGCCCGCCCCATCTCCGCAGGGTGTCCTACGAGATCGACAGCAGCTCGACAACGCTCACCATCCGGAGGGCGGCTGCGAGCGACGCCGGGAAGTACGAGGTCTTCGTGGAGAACAGCCTGGGCATGGACGAGTCCTTTGCCCGCCTGGACGTGCTCTGAGCCCTGGGCCCGCCTGGCGCCTCCCGCCGACCCCGCCAGCACCAGCCCCTCCCGCCGCCGGGACTCGGCCCTCTGCGCACGGGACCCCTGCCGGCCACTGAGACGCCGCAGGGAGGCTGCGGCCATCCCGGCCCCGGGGCACGGACCAGCCTGGGACGTGGGCTGACTCGTCAATGGCGCCGGCCCTGGCACAGCCACCAGCTCCCGGGGCCCGGGCTCCTCCCCTCATGGGCTCCAGGTGCCCCGCACGTGGCTCGCTCGCCGCTGGGCTCAATAAAGAGGCTGCTGCTGTCTGGTGACATGGCTCCGCTCCCTGCTTTGCAGTGCTGACACCGTGGGGGGCCCCGGCTCGCCCCATCCGCCCCGGAGTGCCCTGCCCCGCCCCCGCTCTGTGGGCCCCTTGGCACGCCCTGCCCCGCCCCACCCCTGCCCCTGGCACATCCTGCCCCACCTCCAGCCCCATGTCTCCTGGCACATCCTGCCCCGCTCCTGGCTCGTTCGGTCCCAGTCGCCCAAGAGTCTCCTGGCATGTCCCGGCTCGCGGCTCATGGCCCCAGCAGCGCTCGCTGTCGTGGGTGAGCCCAGCCGAGCCTCTCTCTGCCGCTCCTCGCCCAGCCAGCTAGTGCTGCCCGCTGGGCCCTCGCCCAGACATGCCGCCGGCACTGAGACGCTGCCCACTTACACAGGGAGCCTTCAGCTGGTGCTGGGGTGGGGTATGCGGGGGCTGTTTATACAGGGGTCCCTTGCCTGCCACTGGGATGCAGCCACCTCTGGGGTGGAGCACATCAACGATGTAACAAGAACACGGCACGATTTCAGATGGGAAGTGGTGGGATCCTGGCAATCAGGCAGGAGGTTCCCCCCCCGCCCCTGGTTGGAAAGGGGCTCCCCCCAGGGTGTCTCGAGGATCAGCAGCACCTGTTCAGGTCTGTTCTGCCCCCACCACTCGCTGTGCAAAACCGCCCAGGCAGAGGAATGAGCGACTCCCTGCAGGGTCCCGGCCAGCGCCAGGCCCAGCTCCCCGGGGAGCCCCGTGCCCGCCCCTGGGCTTGGATTCCCCTCGGCTCCCACGCTGCTGGGCTGCTGATCCCCTGCCCCACGCTGCTGCCCGTGGGGGTCCCACGCCCACAGGTCACGGGTATAAATAGCCCTTCCTGCCTGCGGGCCTGTCTGGGCTCCTGCAGCTGCGCTGCTGACAGGGGCTGGGCACGGGGCCGGGGGGCTCGCCAGGCCCTCGCCAGGTCGCAGGCCGGGAACTGTCTACACTGGCCCCCCCCTCGCCGCCGGCCCTGGCTCGGCTGGGAGCCCCTGCGCCCCTCCCCCCGGGCTCCGTGGGGCAAAGGCTGCACTGGAGGGAACCCGGGGGGTCACGGCGGCTCCCGACTGCCCTGGGCTGGGGCAGCGTCTTCTGCAAGGGCCCCACGGCGCCGGGGGCAGGGGAGCCCAGAGCGTGGGGGGCAGCTCGGGGCCCTTCAGCCCAGCCTGCCCCCCCGCACCTGGGGGCACAGCTGGGCCCTTGGGGCTCCCTGACCCACAGCAGTCAGGGTGGGCTGCCCCCGTGCCCCGCCCCACGGATGGGCTTCGCCCCGCCCCGCCCCGCCCCCCGCGTGTCTGCCCCGCCCCCCCCCCGCGGATACGCCCCGCCCCTCTCGGGGACGCCCCGCCCCCGGAACTACAACTCCCGGCAGGCCCCGCGCGGCGGCGCTGACGTGGCGGCGGGTGCGGAACGCGCGGAGCCGAGCCGGAGTCAGTCCGGGGCCGGGCCGGTGTGAACGGACGGAGCCGGTGTCCGCGGGCCCGCGGCGGGCGCTGCCGAGATGCTGAAGGCCGCGATCCTCATTGGGGGGCCGCAGAAAGGTGAGACCAGCCCCCCCCCCCCGCGTGACGCCCCCCGGTTCGGCCCCCCCCCCGCGTGACGCCCCCCGGTTCTGCGACCCCCCCCGTCCCTCCCCCTCCCCCTCCCCCTCCCCCTCCCCGGGCACGGCTCGGCTCGGCCCCCCCGGCCCTGTGCCCAGCTGCCTGCCCCCCCCGGCACGGCCTGACCCCCCCGCCTGGCCGGGCGCTGTCCAGCGACAGCTCCTGTCTGTGTCCGTCCGGGGAGGGGCAGTCCGCAGCCCGGTCTGTGGGGGTATGTCGGTGTCTGTCTGTCTGTCTGTCTGTCCGTCAGTCTGTGGGCAGCCCCCCCCCCCCCGCGGCCGGGGCCCTGACCCCCGTCCCGTCCCGTCCCGTCCGCAGGGACCCGCTTCCGGCCGCTGTCCTTCGAGGTGCCCAAGCCGCTCTTCCCCGTGGCCGGGGTGCCCATGATCCAGCACCACATCGAGGCCTGCACCAAGGTGAGGAGCGGCCGTGGGGCTGGACCCACGTGCGGGGCGGGGGGCGCTGGGCTGCGGGGCGGGGGGCCAATGCTAGCCTGACCCGGGGCGGGCGGGGGGACGGGGCCAGTCCTGGCCCTGGGAGCTGTGACCGGGGTGGGGCCGGGCTCTCTGCTCACCGCTCACCTCGCCTGCCTGTCTCCTGCCCCCAGGTGCCCAACATGAAGGAGATTCTCCTCGTCGGCTTCTACCAGCCCACCGAAGCCCTGAGCCGCTTCCTGGTGTCTGCGCAGCAGGAGTTTAAAATCCCCATCAGGTGCGTGGGGAGCTGCCGGCCGCTGGGGACTTTCCGCGCCGGGTGGGGGCGTGAGGACGGCCAGGCTGGCTCAGCCCACGGGTCCGTCCAGCAAAGTCTCCTGCCGCTGCCGGGTGCGTCAGAGGGAACGAGCAGAGCAGGGCAATTGTCGTGTGATCCAGCAGCCGCCGTCTGGCCCCAGCGTCCGGCTGTCAGAGCCTTAAGACACCCGCAGCGTGCCCAGCTTGGCTAACGGCCATTGCTGGACCTGTACCCAGAAACTGACCTAGTTCTTTTTTGAACCTAGTTATAGTTTGGCCTTCGCAACATCCCCTGGCAAGGAGTTCCACAGGTTACCCATCTGTTGTCTGACCAAATACTTCCTTTTGTTCGCTTTCAATCAGCTGCCTAGTAATTTCATGGGGTGACCCCAAGTCTTGTGCTATGTGAAAGGGCAAATAACCCTTCCTTGTTCACTTTCTCCACACCAGTCCCGGTTTTATAGACTCTAGCATACCCCCCGAGTCGTCTCTTGTCCAGGCTGGAATGTCTCTTATTAATCTCTCCTCAGATGGAAGCTGTTCCATACCCCTCATCATTTTAGTTTCCCTTTTCTGCACCTTTTCCAATTCCAATCGATCTTTTTTGAGATGGGGCCACCAGATCTGCCTGCAGCTTTCGAGGTGTGGGAGCGCCAGGGATTTACAGAGAGGCACTACCATGTTTTCTGTCGTATTATCTACCCCTTTCCTAATGGTTCCTAACGTCATTCGCTTTTTTAACTGTACCGTGAGTGGATGTTTTCCGAGAACTAGCCCCAGTGACTCCGAGATCTGTCTTGAGTAGCAACAGCTGGTTTCTTTAGAGCCCATCATTTTGTAGGTGTAGCTGGGATTCTGTTTCACTTTGCATTTCTCAGCCCTGAATTTCATCTGCCATTTTGCTGCCACTCACCCAGTTGTGCGAGATCCCTTTGTCACTCTTCACACTCTGCTTTGGACTTGCCTGTCTTGAGTAGTTCTGTATCATCTGCACACTTTGCTGCATCCCTTTTTACCCCTTTTCCCGACGGTTAATGGCTGTGGTGAACAGCGCTGGTCCTAGCACAGAGCCCTGGGGACACCACGATTCACCTCCCTCCATTCTGGAAACTGACCCTTGGTTCCTGTCTTTGAACCAATCCCTGATCTAGGAGAGGAACCTTCCCTCTTACCCCAGGACAGCTCGCTTCGCTTACGAGCCTTTGGGGAGAGACTTGGCACAGGCTTTCTGAAAGTCCATGTACGCTACAGCCACTGGTCCCCCTTGTCCACGTTTGTTGACACCCCCCCCCCCCCCGTGATCCCCTGCAATCCGAACTGCTGTGTAGCGGCGTCACCCCAGTTCCTCACTCCTGGGCCCCGACTTACCCCGCTTTGCTGTGTGAACCACCCACTCCTGGGTCAGCCCACGCCCAGCCTCCTGTAAGTAATCAATCCTTGGCCCAGTGAAGGAGCACGTCTGGCCAGGTGCTCATGGGATTGACCCCCAGCAACACCCCCAGGCCCAGATGCAATCCCGGGAGCTGCCATTTGGCAGGGTTCGGTGCTGCACCCTGCAAACTCATTTACCTGTGTCTGTCAGTTTCTCACAGAAATGGATACGCCCCAGCTCTGTCACTCTGAGCCAGGTCTCTGCACACACGCAATCCACACGCACGGTCTTAGATAAAACCAACACACACGTTTATTGACGACAGCAGGAGTTTAAGTGATTCCAAGTCAGGTTACTATGAATCAAGGCGTGGATCACCTTTAACTAAAAGGTAACTCGCATCCTGAGCTAAGCTGCGTCTTTCCGTAGCTTTTCAGTCTGACGTTCGCTAAGCGCACGGGCCGGCCGCGATGCCGCTAGCAACCATAGAGGCCCTGCTCCCAGGAGAGGGGTCTGGACGGCTGTCCTGCGTCCCCCTCCCGGTCCCGCGGCTGCGCCTGCGCTGCCCTGGCAGGGAAGCCCCTGGCTCACGGGCGGGTGCCGTGCTCCGACTTGGCTTGCAGGTATCTGCAGGAGTATGCGGCGCTGGGCACGGGCGGAGGCATCTATCACTTCCGGGACCAGATCCTGTCGGGCGGCCCCGAGGCCTTCTTTGTCCTCAATGCGGACGTGTGCTCGGAGTTCCCCCTGCCGGAGATGCTGACCTTCCAGCGGCAGCGTGGAGACGCGCACAGCTTCGTCATGCTGGGCACCACGGTAGGCGGGCGGGAGCCTCGGGACCCCTCTGCCTGGGTTCTCGTGCGCGGAGCCCACCCCTGCCAGGCGGTCCCTGATGCTGTCCCCTTTCCACAGGCCAACAGGAAGCAGTCCCTGAACTACGGCTGCATTGTGGCCAACACGGAGACGTGCGAGGTAAGGGACGGGGGGGAAATGGCCAGCGTGGGGCAGGGGCGGCGGTGCAGAGGGCTGCTCCCAGCTGCCTGGGTCCAGTTCCCGGCTGGCGCGTTGGCCCCCGGTGGGGCGGCATGGCGTCGGCGCCCGGCGCCAGTTGGGGTGTCGGGTTGGGGCGCTCACGGCGTCTCGCCCCCAGGTCCTGCACTACGTGGAGAAGCCCAGCACCTTTGTCAGCGAGATCATCAACTGCGGCATCTACCTGCTCACGCCTGCCGTCTTCCAGCACATCGGCGAGGTCTTCCAGAGGAACCAGCAGGAGCTGCTCCCGTGAGTGACCCCGGCCTGGGGCCCAGGGCCCGGCGCCCGGGCTGCAGCCAGGACACTCACCTGCCCTTTCTCTCCCCCCCCCATCTTCTCTCTTCCTCTCGCGGCCTGTCCTGTGCCAGGTGCTCTTGCGTGGGGTAAGTCTCCCCCTCCCCCAGCCTGCAGCAGTGCCTGGGCACGGGGGGCGTGCTGCGCCCTGCCGTGGGGCTGCCAGTTCCCTCCTGGGGGGCAGGAGGGCTGCTGGGAACCCTGCTTCGCTGCCGAGACGCGCTCGCTGCCTTTGTCTGCCGCTCCCCGCTCAGCACCACGCCGGCCACTCCACCAAAGCCCTGGTCCTCGGCTGGCACTGGGCACCCGCGGCCCTGTCTGCCCCCCAGCTCCCTGCACTGCATCACCCGGACCGGCGTGGGCTGAGCCAGCCTCGCAACGGAGCCGGGAGTGTCCCTAGCACCCCCCTGCTCCCTACGGGCTCCAGCTGTGCGGGGGGGTCACTGGAGCCGCCTTGGGGAGCGCAGCAGCTGGGGGACAGCCGGGAGTCCGGGGTGGAGGAGAAGCCCTGGAAAGAGGGGCCCTGATGCTGGGGCGAGGGGCTGGGTGTGTAGCTTGCCCTGCCGGGTTCTCTGGGGCGCTGGCGCTTACGGGCACTCCGCTCTGTCCCTGCTGGCTGGCTGGCTGAGCCGGGCTGGGAGCCCTGCCCTAGCCGGGGGCCGTAATCCCGGATTAGCCCCCGTAGCCGGTCGGAGCCCTCACCCTGTGCCATCTCGCCTGGCAGGGAGGAGAGCGCCAACGGCCGGCAGCGCGCCGAGGTCATCCGGCTGGAGCAGGACGTCTTCACTGCGCTGGCCGGGCGCGGCAAGCTCTACGTCTACAAAACCGACGGCTTCTGGAGCCAGATCAAATCAGCTGGGTGGGTGCACGGCGGGGGCTGTGGGGCGTGGCCCAGAGGCATGGTGTGGGGCCCGTGGGGAGGGGCCGGGTTGGGAGTTGCTGGAGCTGTTCTCAGTTCAGACCCACTCCAGTGGGGGGACTGCGGGGGGGTTCCCAGCGGAGCAGCCTGGTGCTGCGCAGTGACTGGTGCTGTCGGCTCCGCCCGGCGGTGCTGGCACGGCTGGCTCCCGGTCGCTCCCCGGGCCGGGATGCTGCAGTTTGATGGGCGCGGTCAGTCTGATTCGCTCCTTCCCCCCCAGCTCCGCCATCTACGCCAGCCGCCTATACCTGAGCCAGTACAGCCAGCGCCACCCCGAGAGACTGGCCCGCAACAGCCCCGGTGGGCCCAGCATCCGAGGTACGCTGCCCTGGGCGGGCTGGGCTGTTAGCAGTACCTGGGGCGCCAGCCCGGGGGGGTCCCGGCAGGGCAGGGGAGGCTGTTGGTGCTGCCCAGGCTGGCCCCTCCCATGGGCAGAGGGGGTGTCTGCAGAGCGGCTGTCGCTAGCCCGGGGGGCCGGTTGGGGGGTGGAGCCGCGTCCCTCACCCTCCCTGTTTGCATTGCAGGGAACGTGTACATCCACCCGACGGCCTCCGTCGACCGCAGTGCTGTGGTGAGTGGGGCGGGGCTCGGCAAGGCCGGGGCTGGCTGCGGGGGGCTATCTGTGCCCAGCGGCACTCTGCACCCAGTGCTCACTGCCCGCCTCTCTCCTGCAGCTGGGCCCCAACGTCTCCATCGGGAAGGGGGTGACCGTGGGAGCTGGCGTGCGTGTGCGTGAGTCCATCATCCTGCACGGGGCATCGCTCCAGGTAGGGGCGGGCCCCGCCTTGGGGAGGGGCACAGGGCGGGCACAGATGGCAGTGTGGGCACCCAGATCGGCTCAGCACCAGCATGCGGCCTGGAGCCGGCCCCTTCGCTCCCCTGCTCTGCCGGTGCCCCTTCGTCCTGGGAAACCCCACTGCCCCAGCCCTGGGGTCCCCCTCTGCTCTGCCAGTGCCCCTCACTCCTGACCCACAGCCTCCCCCCCTGCTGCTGCCACCCTCAGTTCCCTTGCTCTCTGCCCGGAGGCCAGGCCGTGCTAGAGCCGGTGCCCCCCTATGACCTGTCCGAGTGGCCGTGCCCCTCACCCTCTGCCGCCCTCTCCCCAGGATCACACCTGTGTGCTCAACAGCATCGTGGGCTGGGACAGCACCATCGGGCGCTGGGCCCGTGTCGAGGGGACGCCCAGTGACCCCAACCCCAACGACCCCTACGCCAAAATCGACAGCGAGACCCTCTTCCGCGACGGCCGGCTCACGCCCTCCATCACCATCCTGGGTAGGTCCCACGCCCCCCAGGGTCCCTGCTGCGGGGGCCGAGCGCCGGGGGCAGCCTCGGGTCGCCCTGCTGTGACTGTCCTGTGGGGCAGGAGCTCCGGCTCGCCCCCGGCTGACTCTGGCTCTCCCCCCGCAGGCTGCAACGTCACCATCCCCCCAGAGGTCGTGATCCTCAACTCCATCGTCCTGCCCCACAAGGAGCTGAGCCGCAGCTTCAAGAACCAGATCATCCTGTGAGGCGCCAGCCGGAGCGGGGCCACGGGGCCAGGACAGGCTGCTCTGCCCCCCTTCCTGGGCCGGCTGTAGGCTGTGCCTCCCCCCAGCCCCTGCGTGGCTCAGCTCCCCTCTCCGGCCTCAGACAGACCTGCGAGCTGACTGAGGGTCTGCGTGCTCCCCTGCATGGCTCAGCCCAGCCCGGAAACTTGCTCCCAGGCCCCCTCTGCTCCCTGGGGTGTCGCTACCCCTGTCGCGGGGTGGCAGAGCAGGCGCCAGCCACACGAGGCCGGGCATGGTGGTGTTTGCCCCTTTCCCCTCCTGGCCAGGCTGGGCGGGTTTGTGCTGCCCTGGGCCGGCTCCTAGCCCTGCAGGGCCCCGGGGTGGGAGCCGCTGCGCCCCTCTGCCAGGCCGGGGGATAGGCTGCCCCTCCACTGGGTGATGCAGCCCAGCTAGTCTCTGTGGCCTGGCACCACCCCACGCCTAGGCCTGAGACAGCGTGTAACCGCTGCCCCCCTTGGGCCTGACACGCTGGCCCCCAGGGCCCTTGCAGCCTCGGGAGGGGGGTGTCGTCAGGGCAGTGTTAGCCCCAGCTGTGCCCCACTACCTCGCCTGCCTACGCCAGCCCCCTGGAACGGCTGTCACAAGGGTGCAGGGTGAGCCCAGGGCTGCAGGGTGTGCGGGGGGCTGGCTCACGGACTCCGCGCACGCTGAACGCACCCGCAGGGCGTGCGCCTCCGGTGCCGGCTGCGCAGGGCTGCGAACGGCGCTCAGGCTGGGCTGCGAACGGCGCTCAGGCTGGGCTGTGGGCGCCAGCAACCGGCTCCTGGCACCAAGGAGGTGAAGGAGCGTAGCCTGCAGCAGTTCCCAGCGTGGGGGTGCAGAGGGAGTCAGGCAGCTGGGGGGTTAAAGGCCAGGCTGGCAGAGCCCCTGCCGGGGAGGGGCAGCTCCCGTGGAATTGTGGGATAGCCGTGGAGGACCAAGCGCACCTAGACTTGCATCTGGCCCTATTCTCCCAGGAAAGCAGGTTCCCAGCTGTGCCTGGGCTGTCCTGTGCGGGGCAGAGAGCTGCCCTTCCCTGCTTCCAGGGGTGGGGATTCCAGCTGGTAGCCTGCGGCTGGGCCCCAGGGTGCGTGGAAATGCAGGGCCAGCCGTACCCGCTGCTGCTTACCTAACCCGCCGGGCCCTGGGCAGCGGGCAGAGCCAGGCCCGGCAGCAGCGGGGCTGTGGGAGGCCGAGGGGCAGCCTGAGAACGGGCCGGCAGCAAGGGTGGCTCCCACCAGCTCCGCGAAGAGCCACCTGCAGCTGTGCAGGCTGACGCGTCGTAGGCCAGGCCCCTGCAGTGGGGGGCAGGCTGATGGGGATGGGCCAGCAGCATCTCCCGGCTCCTGCCCGCCCCCCTCCAGCGCCTGGGGTGACACACGCGTCCCTCAGTCACGGCAGCAGAACCCCTGGCCACGGGTCTCTCCTGCCTGCAGTGACAGGCTCGCAGAAGGTAACGGCTTTCTACTGCCGCTCGTTGCGCTGTCAGCGGTGTGGTAGAGGGCCAGGCTGGGGCTCTCACCCCCCACCTGCTGCTGCTGCCCAGCGGGGGGGGGGCAGGAGGGGACCGGTGGTAGAGGCGATGCCAAGGCCTGGGCGGTGATGTAAGCGAGGGGGGCCGCACCCAGGTTTGATTAAAGACCCAGCTGGGTATAAACTGAGCACGCTGCACGTTCCATGGGCTGGCAGCCGGGGACTCGGCACCAGCGGCTGGCTCTGGGGTGTGGCAGGAAGGGCCCCTCGGGGCAGGCTCCGGCCTGAGTCAGGGGCAGGGGGCAGTAATCCAGGGAAGCCGGCAGCATGAGACTGCTACTCCGAGGGGCGCTGGGTTGGGGCCTGGAGTTGAGGGTGGGGCTGGGCCCCCCTGGCCAGTCACTAGAGGGGCAAGAGCCGCAGCAGGGGCACAGCCTGTGAGAACCAGAGCCAGGAGCGGGACCCAGCTAGCCACAGGCAGCCTGGCACCGCACCCGGCTAACAGGGATTTACCTGTGGAGCCATTGCCCGGCAGTTGTGGATGCGCCCGCAGGGGCGACGTCCCAGCGAGCCGGGCTGGTTTCTGAATGCTGCTCCCCGTTCGCAGGCGTTAATCGCCAGGATCACCACCCGGGGCCCACCCCCATCCCCCTGGCCTTGGACTGCAGGGTTGGGCTGGGGTTTCTAATAGGAACTCGCTGGGACGCAGCCCTTGGCCGTGGACAGGCTGGGCACAGGCCCTGGGGCGGAGGCTGAGGTGGGGCCATGGGAGCAGAAAGGAGGTTTCATGGTTTACGGCTCCATGCAGGAGTTTTTTGCCCCCACCACATAACAAAAGCGACTAAGACGCGGGGTGAGTCGCTGGAGCCAAGGGACAGCAGCTGGGCCCCCGCGTCTTAGCCTTGGCCACACACCACATGGCCCCCCCTCCCCACCACATCACGCGCTGCCCCGTGACGGCCACCTGCTGCCACGGAGCCCTTCCAACACTGGGCCAAACAGCAGGGCTCACGCTGTGCCGGAGTCCCCCAGGGACGGGGCTTGACTCCCTTGGGGGGGGCAGGCAGGCAGTTCTCTAGCGGGGGGGTCTCCCCAGGGCACCTCGCACCAGTGCAGCCACCTCCCGAATCCGGTCTAGGAGTGCTCGGGCCCCCCCTGCTCTGCCGGGAGCCCCCCGCAGTGAGTCCCCTGGATGGTTCCCAGAGGCGGTTTCCAGCCCGCGGGGTCAGTGGCTCAGGCACACGGCGCAGCACAGACTGTGTCAGCCAATGGAGCCAACGTTACAGCAACGACCCCCTGGGGAAGTTCCCGACTCAAGCCCTGAGCCTGGATCCCCACTGGGGACCGGCCCTTCCCCCACCAGCCTCACACCCGCCCCTGCCCCTCCTCTGCCCCCGGTCCTTTGTCTGTCCCCGGGCAGGGGGGGCCCCCCCTCGCCTTTCCCGCTGCCCCCACCGGGCACAGCTGGTTGGCCTAAGGCAGAGGGGTCCTGGCCATTGCAGCTGGAGCCCAGCCCATCTGCCCTCGCAGGGGCTGGGAGTGATCACACACCTGGGGCCCAGCACCCCCCTGCATCAGTAACAGGGGAAACTGAGGCACCCGGAGCAGGCAGGTGGCGCTCCTGGCATCCAGGCAGCAGAGCTGGGCTGTGTGGGGCTGTAGCTCAAAGCCAGAAACAGCTCCCAGTGCTGCCCAGAGATTTTAATGCTGAGATGCTGCCTGCACCCCCACCCAGTGACTGACTGAGCAGTGGGGGGGGGGGGGGGCTGGCGGGCACCAGCTGCCCCCGGCTGTACAGGGTGGTTGGGCACCGCAGCGCTAGCCCTGACACACACACGCCAGCAGCACCCAGAGGGAATTGGACAGAGCCCATCTTACGGGGGGCCAGGCGAGCTGGGGCTGTACCAGGAGCTCCCCCGCTGCAAGCAGCCACGCCCATGCCTCTGGCTGCTGGAGGGGAATTAATTGTAGGAAGTCCACATCTGCCTCAGTTTCCCCGCTGGTAAGTGGGTGGCAGCGGTTGTTTGTGCTTTGCCCAGACCCAGGCGTGACTGACCCCTGCCACCAGGGCCCCATGGCCCCTGCACCTGCAAGCATGGCCCCTGCGGGAGGCCAGCCAGGGTGGAGCAGCTGGGGAGCGAAGGGTGAGAAGGGGCAGGTGACGCTGTGCAGCTGGACCCAGGCCACAGGAAGGGGGAGGGGGGCTGGGAGGAGAAGCTGCTGGCCTGGGACAAGCCGGGCTCCTGGGGCCCTGGGCTAAGCCAGCCCCCCTCTGCTGTTCCCTCCTGTTCTCTGCCTTCAGCAAGGCCTGGCACCTCTGGGTCCAGGCCCCTGCTCTCCCCCCTCCTGTGCAGAGTCAGGAAATCGGGGTGCATCTCTCCCTGAGGGACAAGTCTCCCTGCGGGCCCAGCTCCGGTGGATTTGCTGCCCACTGCTCCCGGGGTGATGCAGGGGAGCGGACAGCTGCCAGGCTGGGGCCCAGGAGGCAGGGAAGCCACAGGGCTGACCCTAGGAAGTGTGACCCTCAGGGGGAGGGAGATGCTGCAGGGGCTTCCCACCGAGGGCCCCAGGGCCCCCCACACGCAGCGAGCCGGGGAATCTGATACCCGCATTTTGAAGCCCAGCTTGGGATCCCCGCTCAGCGTTGCAGGTGGCCTGTGGGGCCCTGAGCCCTGCCGTGCTGCCGAGGCAGGGAGCCCCACGGCCTTTCACGGGGCCCTGCCCCCAGGGCTGCTTTTCCCAGCTTTGGCCCCCCTGCAGCCGGGGAGAAGGTCAGTAATAGACAGGAGCAGGCGCTGGGAGGGCAGCTCGTGCAGCTCCCCGGGGGGAGGCAGGAGCTGCAGAACTGGGCCCAGGAGCCCACACGTGGGGGCACCCTCAGCTCCCGGCCCCTGCCAGCCGGGGCAGCAGGGCCAGGGCAGCCTCCAGCCCCTGCCGGACGTGGCAAGCAGCTCCTGGCCAGCCCCACAGTGCCCCAGCCCCACGCAGCTCAGTGCCCTAGAGAAATCCCTGCCTGCCGCCCCATGGGCACTGCTCCTCGGGGGGAGACAGGCCCCCAGGGGAGGGTGGGGGAAGGGGGGGTTGGAATAAAGGATAGCGCCCTGCCCCCCACCCAACCCCCCTGCAGCCGGGAACAGGCCCAGCCCCAGCAGCTGGCAGGGGGGGCCTGCACTAGGGGGGTTGAGGGGGGCAGGGGAGCTGCAGCTGCCTGAGCAACTTACACCAGAAGGGACCCTCAGCCCCACAGGACCCAGGCCAGCCCCACATACTCCCCCCAGCACCCCCACCTCTGGCCCAGGCCCTGGGCATCCCCCACGCCTGGCTGTAAAGACCACACCTTGCCCAGAATCCCCCCCATCTAGGGGAAGCCAACCAGGAACCCAGCCCCATGCCCCCCGCCCAGGGAAAACCCCCAGGGGCTCTGCCCCGCCCCACCCGCCAGCCCCCTGGGAGACTCCGCTGCAGGGACTGGCCGCTCCCCGGCTCGTGGGCCCACTGGTGGCCCGGGCAATGGCCGGGTTGGGAGCCACCGGCCAGTCTTCTCTCTTATAGCAGGGTGACCCCTCCCCGGCCCCCAGGCTGGGCTGGCAGTTCTCCCTCGGGCAGGGCAGCCAGAGGGCAGCTGTGGTGGGTCCCCATGTCCCCCCGCACGTCCCCCTCAATCACACAGACAGGCCGGGCTCTGCCCCACGCATTTAATACAAATCCACCCAGCCACGTGCTCAGTGCCCCCCCCCCCCCCAGCCTCAGGCGGCTCTGGCTGGGCTGGGCCCCCCTGGCAATGGCAGGCCAGGTCCTGCACTCAGCCCAGCACCCCTGCCATGGGGCAAGGCCCCACAGCTCTGCTCTGCTCTGGGCCAACCCCTGGAGCGTGGCTCGCACCCTGGATTCCTAGCCCAGAGCCCCCCTCACAGGCAGACACTGGGGGGCCCCCCTGTGAGCCCGGGCTGGCGTCCGGGCCGGAGCCGTCCAGCGCCTAGGTCGGGGCGGGGAAGAACCGGCCCATCTTCCTGGCGGCCGACACCTGCCTGGGACAGAGGGGACGGGGGTTAGCACAGGGGGGTGTCACCCCCCAACAGTCAGACACCCCCCCAGCACACAGCAACCTTCCCCCGCCCAGTACAGCAGGGCCCCCCACAACAGCACCCCCATCTCAGACAGTAATAATCCACCCCCCAACCACACGCACACAGGCATGTGCCAGCCCTGACCCCCACCACACACGCACGCACGCACGCACGCACGCACGCACACATATCCCCGGGCGCTCACAAAGAGGTGCCGGCCGTGCCCCCCCACACCCCCCCCCCCCCGGGCGCTTACAGGGCCGTGCAGCTCCGCAGTGGGGCGGGAAGGCAGCAGCTGGCTGGGCTCATCTTGGGGGACGCGAGGGGGCGGAAGAGCCGTTCTGTGGGGGGAGGCAGCATGTGAGGGGGGGTCTGCAGCCTCCTGCCCCCCCACCCGACCCCCCGGGTCAGTTCAACCCTCCTGGCCCCCCAGGCACGTCACTGAGACTCAGTCATGGTCAGCCTGGGCCCCAGGGCTGGGGCCACCCCACGGGGAGGCCAGGCACTGGGGGGGGGGGCTGTGGGGGCCGGGGCTGCTGCAGGGTCACCCCCTGCCCCATCTCCAAGAGCGGCTAGTGCCAGGCTGCCCCTGCCCTGCCCCACACCATGCAGCCCTCCCCATCACCCGAGAGTCATGGGCCCGGCTTCCCATCTGCCGGGGGGTGGGGGGGCAGGCCTGGCCCCCCAGCAGCCACAGCGCCGGGGATGGGGCGCTGGTTGCTCTGCACCATGGGGAAGAGAGGAGCCACCCCCCAGGGCAGAGCGCTCCCCACCCCCGCTCTGTGGGGCTCCCCCCCCCTCTCCCCGGGCTCTGCCCCACGCATGCTCACCCCGCTCATTCAGCACCAGGGGGTCGCCCACGGCCGTGGGCACCAGGTTCTCCAGCTCCTTCCCCACAAAACGCCTCCAAAACTCGGGGGGCAGCGACAGGAGACGAGCCATCACCTGGGGGGGGGGGGGAGCCGCTGAGACGCACCCGCCTGGGCCCAGCCAAAGCCAGGAACGGTCGCCAGGACGCCTGGGTTCTACCCAGCCCACCCTCGGAGCAATGGGGCCCATCCACCCCCCGGGGCTGGGACTGCACCAGCCCCGCCAAGCCCCAAGCACCAGGTGTCCCCCCCCCCCTCCCCGGGCTGTGGGGTGTGACTCGGCAGGCAGGCGCCGTGGGGCAGGACAGCGGGGCCAGGTGAGGCACAGCGACCCTCTCCCGCCCCCCAGGCCGGCGCCGCCTGGCTCCTACCTTGCATTGGCGCGGCGTGTCCTCCAGGATGGCCAGGGGTGTGGGGCTGGCGCTGCCATGCCCCACCAGCGTGGGCCCGAAGACACGGGCCAGGTTCAGCTTGTCCATCCTGCACGCGGGGCTGTCAGCGACCCTGCTGGGGAGCCGGGGGCCCAGCCCCAGTGACAGGTGCTGCAGGGCCGTGCCGCCCCACCCCTGCTGCGCCCCCTTCCCTGCCGTGGGGCAGAACCGGGCCGGGTCCCCCCTTTCCCGCCCGCCCCTCCGCCATGGGGCAGAACCGGGCCAGGTCCCCCCCCTTTCCCGCCCGCCCCTCCGCCGTGGGGCAGAACCGGGCCGGGTCCCCCCCCTTTCCTGCCCACCCCTCTGCCGTGGGGCAGAACCGGGCCGGGTCCCCCCGCTCGTTGGCACCCACAACAGAACATTCTCTCCTGGCACCACCCCAGCCAGGGCAGCAAACGCCCCCTTCGCCCCCCAGCACTGACCCACTGCCCGCACGACTCACCCCCCCGTGCCGCGCCCCACGTGCAGCCGCCCCGTCTCCTGGGGCAGGGCCCTTTGCCCCTGGGCACAGCCAGCAACGCTCAGGGGCCAGCACCAGCCATGAGCGGGACCCACAACCCCACCCACAGAGCTACGCCCCCCCGCCAACGCCAGGCCCCGCGCGCAGGGCGACGGGCACCCACCTCCACCTGGGCCCGAGACTCCAGGGGGAGAGTGGGGCTGACCCTGGGCCTAGAGAGCGTCCCGGAGCTGAACGGCTGCCCCACGGCAGCTGGGCACCCCCTGCCCCCCACCTGCGCCGGGTGGGGGGACTGAGCCCGGCTGATCCAAGGGGCACAGAGCACCCGAGACACTGCGCATGTGTGTGTGGGGGGAGACAACTGCCCCACATCCACAGGTTGGGCCTTTCCCCCGAGCCCCAGCAGCCCCCCCTTCCCCCCCCTGGGACCCCCCCTCACCTGAGCAGGTGCAGCAGGAGGAAGGCCAGCGTGTCCCGGTTGGCCGGGGGCAGCTTGTTCACCACGTGGCACAGGGCAGCCTGGCTGGCCGCCTCGTCCGGGATGTCTGGGGCAGAGCCGAGACCAGGGTCACGGGGAGGAGAGACCTGGGCCCCCAGCCCCCCGCCAAGGCTGCCCCACGGCACCAGCCGCCCAGCACTCCCGAGGCAGGGCCAGGGCAGCGGGTCCAATCCGGCCCAAGGGCGAGAGGAACGGCTGGCAGGGCCGTGGGGCCCACGGATGCACCGAGCGCGGCCCCCGGGTCGTGTCCCCGGCCCCCGAGCGCGCCCCAGCCCCTCCCCAGGGGTCCCAGCCCCCCACTCACCGGCGGCCCGCAGGAAGGCGGGGTGCAGGCGGAAGGTGACCAGCGGCTCCCGGAGGCCCCTGAAGAAGTCCTTGAGCAGCCCGCACACCACGTGCACGTCGGCCACGCGGCCCAGCGAGGGCAGCGCCCCCCTGGCACGCAGCAGCATCTGCTTCCACTCCCGCACCAGCTGCTCCGCGCCGGGCACCCGGTACAGCCCCGTCTGAGGGGTGGGAGGGGGTCAGTGCCAATGCAGGGACCAGGCCCCCGCCCTGCCCCGCCCAGCCCCCCAGGAGCTGCAACAGGGGCTCCCCGCTGCCCTACCTCCGTCAGGCCCCTGGTCTCCACCTCGCACACGCACTGCACCACCAGGGCAGGCACCAGCGGGGCCGTGGGGGGCGCGAAGTCGGCCAGGACGCCCTGCGGGAGGGAACAGGGTGAGGGGGGGGGGTCAGGCCATGGGGGCCCCCCGTCCCCAGGGCTGCTACTCACCTCTCGGGGCCAGGCCCGGGGGCCTGGGGCGCAGGAGCTGGGGCAGTGGCCCTGGCACTCCGGGTGCACCAGCATGTGGCAGTGCCGGCACCGCAGAGCCACCCGCCCGAAGCGGGCGCGGGAGCCGCAGACGGAGCAGGACTCGGGGCGGATAACCTGCCGAGAGGGGGGGTCAGGGACCGGCCTTTCCCTCCTCCCTCTGGGGACCCTCCCCGGCTAACCCCTGGGGACCACCACCACCCTGGGGACCCCCCCTGCCCTGCCCCGCCCCGGGCCCTCACCCCACACTGCAGAGCCAATCTCCCCCCGTGACCTGCGCACCCTGGGACCCTCCCCCCCAGGACCCATAACCCCCCCAGCCAACCTCAGCCGGCCCCACAAGCAGACGGGGGGCAGAGGAGGGGAGCTGGGCAGAGACCCGTGGGCCAGATGAGCCAGGCTGCGCGCAGACCGGGGAGGGGGGGTGGGACGACGACACGGACTGGCCAGGGTAGGGAATTGGGCTCGGGAGTGTCCCTGTGGGGGGAGGGGCTGTCTGGGGGGCCCATTCTGCTCCCCACCGTTTTGGAGGCGAAGAGGTGCTGGGGCAGCGGCGCAGCCTGCGGGGGGGAGGGGTCCAGGGCCCCCTGCGCCAGCCCTGCCCTGCTCTCCAGGTCCTCACCGCCCCCCCACACCGTGGCCAGCTCTGCGGGGGGGGGAGGAGAGTCAGCCGGGGAGGGGGGTCCAGCACAAGCTCCAAGTGGCTCCTGCTGCGCCCCCCCCCACCCCATGATTCCTGCTGGCCTGAGCCAAACCCTGGCACCCAGATCGGGAACGATCCCGCCCACGGCAAAGGGGTGCAGCCCCCCAGGAGTCACCCCGGCTGCAGCATCCGGCCGCACCCCCACCCCCATCTGATCCCCGCGGCTCTGGCCTGCTCGAGGGGGTGGGGGACCGGGTGCCCCCACGCCAGTCCCCTCCAGGGAGCGCAGTGGGGAAGCCACACGCGACTGCTGGCCGGGCATGGTCTCCCCCCCCCCCCGGCAATGCTGCCTCCCCTGGTGCCTGGCTCCCCCCAGCTCGGGGCGGCCACGCCCTGGCCTGGCTCACGCTGCCCCCCACCCACCCCACAGTGGGACGCCAGCGGGGAGGAGACGGGGCCCCGGGACGCCCACAGGAAGCTGGGAGCGAGGGGGGCCCCCGCAGGCCCCCCCGGGATTGGCCGGTGGGCGGCACGAGGGGTGACCTGTGAGCGTGGCGAGGTGTCGGTCCTGGCGCGGGCGTCGGCAGGGCACCAGGGCCACGGGCGGGAGGCTGCAGCCCCGGCCTTCAGCAGCGGCACCAGCTGGGGGGGTCACCGCGGGCTCACTCGCCTGGGGGGGGGGGGGGGAGGAAGAGTCAGGGACCGGCGCCGAGCTGCCCCCCCCGCGGCGGGTCCCTGCAGGGCAGGTGGCAGAGCCGTGCGGGGCTCAGGTCCGCGGGCCCAGGAAGAGACGGGCTGGGAAGGGCCCCGGGGGTTTGGGGGGCAGGGAAAGGCGGGTGGAGCCTTCGGGGCAGAAAAGGCCTGTGCCCCCCACAGCTCCCACGCTCCCCCTCCCCCAGCCCTCGAACCACAGTGAGCCCTGGCCCCCTGGCCCGTCGGCCCCACGCAGGAGCCCCAGGAACTCGCCCGACCCCCAAGCCCGGCGGCTGGAACTCCAGGGAAAGGGCCGCCCAGCCCCAGCCACGGGGCCCCCACAGCCCCCCCCCCCCCCCCATCAGGGGCAGAGCCCCGGTACTCACGCTGGCGGCCGGCAGCACCGAGGGGCGCGGGCGCTTCGCTGCCACCACGGGGCCGATCAGCGGGGCCAGGGACAAGCGCTGGGGACGGAGCAGAGACGTGGGTGAGAGCGGCGCAGACCAGGCACCCCCCGCGCTGCTCTATCTGTACCCCCCTGCCCCCCCAGACCAGGCACCCCCCGCGCTGCTATCTGTACCTTCCCCCTCCCCCCCCCGCACCCCAGCCACGAGGAGGTCGGGGAGAGAGACAAGACAACCAGAGTCCAATGCAACAGCGGCCAGGCCCCAGAACACTGCGGAGGGACCGGGCAGCGAAGGCCAGGGCCGGCATGGCTGGGGTTGGGGCTGTGGGGCACTGGCAGAGCCCAGGGCTGGCATGGCTGGGGTTGGGGCTGTGGGTCAGGGCTGAGGGGCACTGGCAGAGCCCAGGGCTGGCATGGCTGGGGTCGGGGCTGTGGGTCAGGGCTGAGGGGTTGTTACTTAGTGGCTCAGCTGAGGTCACCTCTGAGTAGTGGCATTGTGTCCCCCCCCCCCCCCCCAGTTTACTCCAGACCCAGCCGTCCCCCGGAGCCCCGGTTGCTCTTCTCACCCCACCCCCTGGGACTCTGCAGCTCAGGGCACGGAGGCCTCAGGCCTTGCCCCGGATGGAGGGAGGGGTCCCCTCAGCCCCCCTGCAAGTCACCCCCCCCATCCACAGACCCAGAACTCGGCACAGAGCCAGGCTCTGGGCACCCCCCTCTGCAGCGGGCGCCTGGGGATGGAACCCAGGAGTCCGGGCTCCCACAAGCCCCTGGCACTAGGCTGCGCTGCCCCTGCACCAGTGGGGACGTGGAGCTCCCGTGCCCTCTGCCTGCCCCAGCCCCCGGGATCACCCCCCCGGCCCCGCAGCTAGGCGGCAGCGGCAGACCCGCAATGCGGAGGCAGGAGACGCTGCGCCTGGCCCTGCGCGGGATGAATTATGGAGCGTGGTCCGGCCCAGCGCAGAGTAACCAAGTTTCTATTGATCAGGGGCCGCGGTGGGAGACGGGCTCCGGGCCCAGCCTTCAGAGATTAACCCCTGCCCGGCCTCCCCGCCTGCCTCCCTGCGGGGCGGGAGGCATTTACACGGCCCAGCTCCGAGCATGGGAAGCGGCTGCCCAGGGCGGAGATGTCGCCGCCCAGCCTTGGGGGGCAGGAACCCCAACGTCCAACGCTGCCGGAAGCCAGCAATCCCCGGGTGCCACCCTGCAGGGGTGCCCGCCCCAGCCCCCACCCGGTGCCAGGGCCGAGCTGCCTGGCCCAGACACGGCCAGAAAGCTCCTGGGGACCCCAGACGTGACCTCACAACAGTCTGGCCTGACGGGCCGACGTTTCCTGGAAATGCAGCCAGCTCTGGGCAGGACACAGCAGCTGCCCAAGAACCCTGCGTCTAACGTGCCAGGGGCACCGCTCCCTGCTCTCCATGCAGCTCTGCCAATGTCCCTCAGCCTGACCCAAGGCCCCCTTTAGCCCAGCCCTGGGGTCCCCGCTCCCCAACACCGCCCCATCCGATCTCCCAGGCCTGCAGGGCTGGGACCAAAGGGGAATTTGCTGTAATATTTCTATGACCCCTCTGTGTGCCTCAGTTTCCCCCACATGCTGTATTGTTACCCAGTTTGGGGAGGGGGGGGAGATAGTTGGCTCTCAGGGAGGCAGAGAGACACGGGTGCGAATGCGAGAGCCGGGCCGGGTCACTGGACAAGGACTGTCGGGGCCCGACCCCACCTCAGATTCTCCACTGATAAGACAACGGCAAAGCCAGGCCCCAGGGCACGGACACTTACATCCAACGCCCCCGGGAGGAGGATTTTCCCAGACGAGGGCTGGGGAAGGGGGGCTGTGGAATCAGGCCTGGCTGCCGGCAGGTGTCGGGCTCTGGGCTGGATTCAGACCAAGGAGGTCGGACGGAGACAGACGGAGCCTGAGCCCAGGGGTCACTGCAGCCGGCTGGGCCTGGGGCCGAGCAGGGGGGCTCGGCTGTAGCCTTCATTCCTCCGGCCAACCCCGGGCCGGGCCCAGCGACTAACCCCCCCCCCGCCCGGCTGCGTGTCCCTGCAGAGGCTGGCGCAGGGCGCACTGCTCCCTGGGACGGGGCATGTCTCCCTCAGGGTCTGTGCCCGTGGGACGCGTTGAGTGGAGCTCACGGGGCGCAGTGGGGAGGGGGGCAGCAGGCCCAGGGGTCCGGTCTAGGAGGCGGTGAAGCCACGTGTCCCCTGGAGGGAGAGCGAGACCTCTCGGGGCCTGGCCCACGGACGGGGCCTCCCAGAGACTGTCCCTGAGCTGGGGCCCGGCCCCGATCCTGCGGGTCTGCGACGGGCTCATTCCAGGAGAATTTTGTTCCCGTATGTTGAGAACCGGACTGAAGCCAGGCCCCACCCGGCCCCTCTCCTGCCTCAGGGCTGCGGAGTCCCCAGCCGCACCCAGGGCAGCTCCAGGCACGTCTCACTTACCGGGCGCTCCCAGGCTTTGCGCTCCAGGGGTTTCACCACCGTCACCTCCAGGTCCTGGAAGGAAGGGGAGGATGAGGCGGGGGCGGCTCGGAGCCCAGCTCCCGGGGTACGGACCTGTCCTGTGCAGTAGGAGCCAGGCCAGGGCCAGCACCGGTGTCCCTCCCCCCCGCGGGATCCAGTCCTGGGGATTGAGGCAGCCCCCCAGGCCGGTTACACTAGAAGGGCCGGAGCCCAGGGGCCCCCCACCCCAGGGCAATTAACGAGGCAGGGCGGCCCAGGCGCGCTGCCCCACGGCTCCAGGGCACCATGGGGGAGGCTCTGGGCCCTGGCCGTGGGGGAGGCTCCTCACCACGTCGTCCTCGGTGTGGTCGTAGCTGATGTCAGAGTGGGACAGGAGCGAGGGGCACGACTCGTCCACGGCGGCCAGCCTGCCAAGGAAGACGGTCAGTGCGGGCCGGGGCCGGCTACTGCCAGGCCAGCTGCTCCCCCGCAGTGCAGCCGGCCCAGCTCAGCCGCCCCCGACCTGCCAGTCCAAAGCCGGGGACTCGGGGGCGTCACGGCCCCGCAGCTCAGCCGCCGGGGACAGAAATCGACTGCCCCACCCAGCGAGGCTGTGGGTCGGGGGTGAGGGGCGCCAGCAGAGCTGCGGGCAGGGGGAGCGGGTGGTGGCTGCGGGGCACCAGAAGGACTCAAATGCTCCCCCAGGTCCCGGCTGATTCCCGGATCCAGGGACACCGCGAGCAGCAGCCTGCTCGGGCTCAGCACAGGCCAGAGAACATCCCCAGCGCCCCCGAGCCGACGGGAAAGGCCCCGGAGTTCCCCCCGTCAGGGCTGGAGAAGTTGCCAGGCCCCTGCTGGCGGCTCCAGGGCGATGTACGGCCCCATTAAACGTTTCCTCCCCGTCTCCGTCGGGGTTTCTCCACCCACAGCATGGGGCCAGAGGCAGCAGCCAGCCATGCTCCAGCCCCATTTACTGCCCCCAGCACCGCCCTGCCCCCGCTCACCTGCCCCCTGGCACCCGGGCAGCGCCCAACCCCTGCCCGTCCAGGAGGGCCAGGGCCGAGAGCTGCTCGGGGCCGAGCGAATCCTGCATCAGGAAGTCATAGATCAGCTGCAGCTTGCGTTCCTGGGGGGCAGAGCAGCCTGTTAGCTGAGGGGACTGGGAGCAGCCCCCCAGGAGTCATCCCCCCCCCCCGCTGCAGTGACCCCCAGCCAGCCTCAGCTCCCCGCCACGTGCCCCACATTAGCCAGCCCCGGGCCTGGGGACTGAGCCCCCCTGGCCCTGCAGGAGCAAAGCCTAGAATCCACCCCCTAAAGCCAGGGCCCCCCTCTCCAGCCGCCCCACCCGCCCCAGTGCCAGCCCCGCCCCCCCGGCAAACACCACCCTCCTAGGGCCAGCCCCCCGGAGCCCGCCCGCACCTGCTTCTCCAGCTCGGCCTCAGCTCGGTGCCGCTTCTTCATCTCCACCCGCACCTGGTTGCGGGCGTGCTCGAGCCGCACCTGCAGCGCCGAGCGCTCGGCCTCGGCCACCAGCAGCTGCTCGCGGGCCCGGCGCAGGTCCAGCCCCAGGCGGCAGCATGTCCGCCGGCAGGTCTCGAAGCCGCGAGCCACCCGGATACAGTCTGGGGAGGAGACCGGGGGTGTCAGCGAGCTGCTGGGACCGGCCCCTGGGGCCCGGCGCCCCCCCGCCCATCACCGTGGCGCCGGGCCCAGCCCCAGGCAGCAGCGCCGGGGGCCCTACGCGGGGATATTCGGGTCCGCCCCCGCGAACCCACCTTCCTCCACGTCGCAGCTCAGCTCCAGGAGCCGCCCGAACCGGGCCAGCTGGGCCAGGAGGGGCCCGCAGCGATCCCACGCCATCGGCCCGGCCCGGCCCCGCAGCCGGACAGCGGAGGGGTCCCCGAGGTGCCGCACGAACCAACCGCCCCTGCCGTGCCCGGGCCGGGACCGGGACCAACCTGCTCTGGCCGGGCCGGGCGGGCTCGGCGCTGTACTGTAGCCTCCAGCCTAGGCGGCCCCCCCTCCCCGCCTGTATTTAGGGAGGGAACCGGGGGCGGATCTTCAGAGACAGCCCCGCCCACATCTTTCCTGGGTGGGGCTGAAAATCCCCCCCCCCGAAATCCCTTGTTCCCTGGGGTCCCACCAGCGACTCGGACCAGAGTTCTCCAGGGTGGGGGCCCCTGCCCTGTCCTGCCCCATTGCGCTGGGCTGTGCTTGGAGCAACACCAGGCAGGCCCGTCCCTCCCGCCCCACTCCACCCCACCGCCTGGCACCGCCAGCCCCTGCTTCCTGCCCCCACAGGCCCAGTGTCAGCCGGCCCCAGCCCTGCCCTGGCGCTGCCCCCGCCCTGGTGACAGCCGACCCCGTGCCCCTGTGCTGGGAGGCAGTGAAATGCCCCATGGGGCAGCACCGCGGGCCCAGGTTCGGTGCCCGTGTCTCCTTCCGTGGCCCCGCTGGGAGTCCCCCTCCCACCCCACTGTGCGGGGCTGCGGTGGGGTCGGGATCCCCATTTCACAGAGGGGAAACCGAGGCACCGTGCTCCTAGGCCCTGCCTTTGTTGTGGGGCTGAGGGGTCTGTCTGCTTTGCACCCAGAGCCCACGAGGCCGTGCCCCCATAGCCCTGGCCTGGGGGGTCACGGTGCTATTGAGGTGCATGGCCCCCCCACACTCTGCCTGGAGCAGGAGAGGGCCAGAGAGCCCAGTCAGCAGAGCCGCGCCCAGGATCTCATTGCCCCGTCCTCTGCCCTCCAGGAGCCGCTGCCCTGCGCCCAAGTGGGTACATTAGCTGCTGGGGTCATGTGGGAGCCCGTTAACCGGGGGCTGAGACGGTCACTGCAGCCCCCCCCGGCAAGCGCCCCACAGACGGAGCCGCCCACACGGATTAGAAGGCTGCAGAAGCCCAGCCCCCTAGGAGTCAGGCCGCTGGGGTGCAGCCGGGACCCCCAGTTCTGGCGAGACGAGCCCTCCGCCTGGCCAGCTCCTTCCCTAGCAGTGCGGGAGGTGGGTGTGTGGACGCTGCCGCTTCCCTGGCGGGTCTGGGGCGCTGGCTGAGCGTGTCGCTGGCCCCGCGTGGCCGGGAGGGATGGTGGTGGTGGTACCCCGTTACCCTGGCTGCATCCTGCCAGAGGCTGTGCCCACGCTCTGCTCCCCTGCAGCCCTGGGGGGCGGGGGGCCCCAGGATCCTCATGCCTGCCAAGCAAAGGGGAAACTGAGGCAGAGGGGGGGAAGGGACTCACCCAAGGTCCCCCAGCGAGTCAGGCCAGGGCCAGAAACACAAACCAACGTCCCACCCCTGCTGTGCCCACTAGGTCATACTTCCCCCTGGGGACCCCAGGCTGCAGCAGTGGGGCCCGTCAGCAGCTCCCTCCAGCCATGTCTGACGTGCAGCAGGGCAGTCGCGGCCCTGCCCCTGCCCAGGGACTCGGGGTCTAGGCAGCGCCGCACCGGGCAGAGACTGGGATGAAGTGGGAATTTTCTGTAATATTTTATGACTCCAAGGCATGCCTCAGTTTCCCTCTGCCCCTCGCACCGGGAGCCGGGGTGCCAAGGGACAGCCACCTCCTGGGCTGCCTGGGGCAACGAATGGCTGAAAGGGACCCCGATCCACGAGGAGGCCAGAGAGACAGAACCACTGATGCCTGGGAAAGAAGGCCGGGGGGCCGGAGGTTCCCCCTCTCTGCAGGAGCCCAGCCGGCTGGGGAGCTGACCGGCAGCTGGGAGAAGGGGCGTCCCGCAAGGGCAGGCGGCTTTCGGCTGGAGGGACCAAGGGGGCAGGAGGGAGCCGCGCATAGTGTCCCTCCCATCACGGCACTGGCGAGCACGCCGGTACCGCGTCGGGACGGCTGCCCGGGTCACGGCAGGCGCAGGGCTGGGCCCCCGCAGGCGACTGGCTCGGCTGGACTCGCCCCCGAGAGCGCAGGGGTCACTGGTGCCCACGGCCCAGCCCAGGAGTCGTGGAGGCCACGGGCTGCCCTGTGGAGGGGGGATGGGCCCAGCCCACTAGTGGGGTCACTCCCAAGGGACTGGTTACGGGCTGGGGCACAGACCTGCAAATGCAGCGGGGAGCCCAGCTCGGCCAGCTGCCGGGTGTTGGAAGGAGCATGTGGGGAACGGGAAGTTTCGGGGGGCCCTGGCTGCCGGGCACGGGGCGCTGCCTGGCTGGGGAACGGGAAGTTTCGGGGGGCCCTGGCTGCCGGGCACGGGGCGCTGCCTGGCTGTGGGGATGTTAAGGGAGCAGAAGTGACACGGCCCCACTTTTATCCCTTCCCAGCCCCCGGGCCGAGGCTGCCGGTTCTGGGATTCCTTTTGGGTCCCAGGCAGGTCTGGCCCGGATCTCACCAGCGGCCCCGGCTCGGCGGCACCTGCCCCTGGCGCTCTGCGGCCGCCGCCTTGGGGCTGGCGGGAGGGTGGGGTGGGGACGAGCCCCTCGGGGGCCGTTAGTCGCCAAGGGTGTCGGGGTCAGCCGTGCCGGGGGGCCACGTTCCCACGAGCGGCTCAGGCGGGGGGTGGGGGAGCTGCCAGTGGCACCATCTTCCCGCCTGCTGCAGCCTGGCTCCCCCGAAGCGCCCGCCCGAGAAGGGCTCCCCGGGCTCTGACGGGGCGGGGGCTCCCCGGACACCCCGGGGCTGCTCCACACGCTGCCGTGCAGGGCCGCAGCGAGCGCACGTGAAGCCCTGCGGCGCCAGGTGGTCCCGGGCCAGGCTGCGAGGGGGGGACTGGCTCTTTGGGGTGCCCTCTGCCCCGGCCTCTCCCCGCAGGGGCGCTGGCTGTGGGGGGAGCCCCCGGCTTGTCCAGCCCTGGCCTCTCCCCGCAGTGGGCGCCGGGGGGGGGGGAGGGGCGAGTGATTGG
The DNA here is from genome assembly GCF_026122565.2 of Emydura macquarii macquarii. NCBI lineage: Eukaryota > Metazoa > Chordata > Testudines > Chelidae > Emydura > Emydura macquarii. The sequence goes on from NW_027131102.1 coordinate 83,465, forward strand.
CACGGATGCCCTTGGGCGAGCGCTGGAGGGGAAGGCGCCCTTGGGGCTGAGCGGCTGCTGGCTGCCGTGCAGGGACGGCGTCTCCTGAGCCCGGCGTCCCCGGCAGCGCTGCGCTGGCGCATGCTAAGCGGCTGGGCTGCGTGAGGAGACAGGACTCGCCTGCTCGCTGGCAACTCCCCCCAGCTCCCACAGCCCGGCCTGCAGCGCCGAGCACCGGGGCCTGCGCAGACCCCTGGAAATCACAGACCTCTCCCTCTGCCGGGCCCACAGCCCTCCCCCGCCCCACACAGAGCCCCCACGGCCCTTCCCTGCCCCATACAGAGCGCCCACTGCAAGCGCTGCAGGCGGGAAGGGGCAGGCAGATCCCACTGCTCCGGCTGCTGCTGAGGTTTCCGGGGTATCCTGAAGGTGGCGCCCTCTCCCTGCCGCCACGACCTCTGCTGAGAGGTGGGGCTGTCCCCACCCCAGGGACACCCCAGCTCCTGCACCCCCCCCCCCATAACTGAACCCACAGACTCTCTGGGAAGGGGAAACTCCCCCACCCCACAAGCACTGCCAGACCTGCTACCCCCCACCTCAGGCACCTGCCCTCAGCCCCAGCCCCAAGCCTGGCTCAGCACCGCAGCCCTTGGGTGTGCCCAGCAGAGGGTCCTGCCGAGGGGCAGGGGGCACTGGAGCAGGGCCGGCCGGCTCTGTCCCCCTCCGCCCAGGCCATGCTGCGGGGTCTGGCCCCCTGCGGGCTGCAGCCAAAGAAAGTTTTTTCCGAGATCCTCGGCTTAACACCCTGCGCCTGTCTCCAGCCGTACGCCGCCCGCACGCAGGCACCTCGACGGGCGCCTCCATGCCTCCGCAGGACAGGATGGCGCCCGGCGGGGGGGATCCCCCCTTTGTAGGCACAAGCCCAGCCCGTGGGGAAGGATCTGGCCTGGCCTGGGGAACGCGGGAACAGAGCCGGGGGACCCCAAACCCCCAAACCCACACAGAGACCAACCCAGGGAAGGATCACTGAGTGTCTGCTGTGCTGCACTCCCACCGCCACAACGTGTGGTGCTGTGTGTGTGTGTGTGTGTGAGTGTGAGTGTGTGTGTGTGTGAGTGTGTGTGTGTGTGAGAGAGAGAGACGCACCTGTAGCACTGTGTGTGAGAGACGCTGTGTATGTGTGTGGTGCTGTGTGTGTAACACTGTGACTGTGTGTGAGATGCTGTGTTTGTGCATGGTGTGTGACTGCGCATGGCACTGTGTGCACTGGGTGTGTGATGCTGTGCACATGCGTGTGATGCTGTGTGTGCGCGTGCGCATGTGACACTGCATCTGTTGGGGGGGGGGCCTGGTGCAAGCACCCAGAGCAATTCACCAGGCACGCTGACCCCCACCCCGTCCAGCCCCCTTCCTGTGGGCACAGAGCCCCTCCAGCACAGCCCGCAGCCACCGTGGCCTGCCGGCCGCCCCACACCTCCAGCGCAGGGAGCTGCAGGCCCCGGGCTCCTCCGTGGGGCAGGGCTGGGACTGCCTGGGCAGCCCCGACGGGCACGGCTATCCTGCCATAGGGCAGGCGGGCGGACGGGACGCAGGGGGCCTGTCACAGAGAAACTCCCAGCAGCTCCTTCCGCACAAGGTTGAATCTGAGTCAGAGTTTGGAGCGACTTTAATTACTGCTGGATCGATCGCTCGGCGCGGCCAAGAAAATCCAATCACAGCCCCGGGGTGTCAGGCCGATCCGCCGCTAACTGGAGCTGAATGGCGCTGGGGGACCCCTCCCCAGTGCAAACACGGCTCCCTGCTCCGGCGCCTGCTCCGGCGCCCCAGCCTTCAGTCACCGCGGGATCCAGAGCCCTGCCAGCCAGTGCCCCACTCCCCATTACTGCCCTGCCCCCGTTACTGCCCCCTCAGTTATTGCCCTGGGGCCCTGCCCTCCCCCCCGTTACTGCCCCGGGACCCTGCCTGCTGGGGGATGGGCCCTGGCCCCCCACCCGTCGTCCCGGGGTCGGGAAGAGAGGCTGTGTGGCTGCAGGCCCAGGCCCAGGCGCTGATGGTGCTGCCTTGTTCAGGCCCCGCACAGGAGTGCCTGGCCCTGCTCTGGTCGCTGGGCGCCTCTGACGCCTGAGACCCGCGCAGGGCAGCCCAGAGCCTGCTGGAGACGCTCCCGGGAGCCCAGCGCCCTTCACCCCGACTGAGCTGGGGGCGGGGGCAGGAACGACGACGCACCTGGCCCGCCACTGACAGGAAGTCACCTCTGGGCTGGAGCTCGGCAGCTGGTTGGTGACATCACAGGGCAGGTTAGCGATGGCGCCTCCTGTGTACAAACAACGTGGCCTGGGGGAGCCAAGGGGGGGCCGATGCTTTCCCCAGGTAACCCCCCCACCCCCCAAAACCACCAGGGCTGTGGTTTGAACTCTCCCCTCCAGGAGCCCAGGGTCCCCTGGCGCCTGCTGGGGCCCTCGGGCAGCCCTGACTGCCAGGCAGAGCCAGGCATACAGAGCCCCCCCACCCCTCCCAAGGCCTGGAGTTGAGAGCTGGGGACGTTGCACAGGCGCTGGGGGCGGGGGTGGCTCAGGACCTGACCCCCCAGGCCTGCCACCTGCGCTGGCGGCTCCCTCCGCCCGGGGAGGCCCAGCTCAGCGCCCGCGTGTGGCCGGCTGCTGGAGCGTGAGGCCCTGCTCCCGCGTTCAATGTCTCACTGGCCGCGGTGGGCAACCTGCTCCGCGGCTGGCTGGGCTGGGGAAAGCTAATGAGGCGCCAGGGCTGCCGCTGCGCCAGCCGTGATCTGCTCGGCAGTCAGGCGGGCGCGCTGGGAAAGGGAGCGGTGAGGCCCAATGGGGCGTTGGTCCCGGCCCGTGCACGGTGCAGGATGACTTCACCCTTCGGGCTGGCTGGAGCAGCCTCGAATCCCTGCCGGGCAGCTGGCACCGCCAGGGCGCCTCGCCCCTGCCCAGAGGAGCGTGATGGGCACCCAGCTCCCTGCCTGGGGGTGGCCCAGAGATGCCCAAGGCCCCCGCTCTGGGGAGGCTTGGCTGAGGGAGCAGCAAGGGGGCTGGGGCAGGCTCGGCCCTGGGGTGACTTGTGCCCAGCCTTGTGGGCAGGGAGCTGCTGGCGAGGGCCACCGGGTGCCCGTCTCTGCCGCCGGGGGCGTCTCCGCCGCTCGTGGGTGGCCTCGGACGCGTCTCCCCGAAGCACCGGCAGATGGATGGCCCCGTGGCTGCCCTGGAGACGCTGGTTTCCATGGCAGCAGGCGAGGGGGGCATCCATCTCGCCTTGGACAAGCCCTCCCTGTGCCGCCCTCCGGGAGATTTACGGGGCCACAGGCCGGCCGCAGCCGCCAATCCCAGCCCCGGGTCACGGAGCCCAATTCCCGAGTGCGAGGAGCGCCGGGCCCCGGGCCTGGGAACAGCCAGGCAGCGCTGGGGCCGCGAGATAAATGGGAGAGCAGCCGGCCCCGGGGAGAGACAGGCCCAGCCCATGCCTCTGTCCCGCAGCCTGCAGAGACGCGGGGCTGCCCCAGGCGTGGGGATGTGGGGTGTCCCGGCAGGCGGGCCCTCGGCTGCAAACACGGGCAGTGACGGCCCTTGAACAGAATCCTTGGGGCGCGGCCTGGCCTGGCCTGGCCTGGCTAGCCGGGGGCAGGGGAGATGGGGGGCGGGATGGGAGACCTCCAAGGGCACCTGCCTGCCGCAGGAAGCAGGTTGGCACGGCGGTAAGAGGCGCTATGCCAGGGAGTGGGGGGTGGTCAATGGGGGCGCGCTCCCCTGGCCGTCAGTGCTGCCCCACTGTGCAGCTCTCCCATCACTCCACGCCCAGCCCAGCCGCTGGGACTACAGGGGCCGTCCTTGGGGTGTGACACATTGTGGTGCAAACCTGCCCACTTGGCCCGCGAGCCTCTGCCCTTTCCCACGCCGGGGGTAACCCCGCTGGCTGGCCAAGAGCCCTGTTGGACGAATCCATTCTATCCCCCTGCAGCTCCGGCTGGATATGGGATTCTGCCCCCCTTCCTGTCCCAAACAGCTGAACCGCTCAGCCGGCGTCTGCCTTTTCTTTGGCCGGGTTAGTGGCCTGGTGCACGGGGGTGGGGAGGGGGCAGTGTGACCAAGTGGGAGTTTTCTCTAATATTTTTATTAACCCATGTGTGCCTCAGTTTCCCCTCCAGCTTGCATGGCTGCCTGGGGTGGGGCAGGGCAGGCCGGTCGGCTCTCGGGGAGGCGGAGACACGTTGGTGTGAATGTCGCCTGCTCTCTGAGCCGGGCCGGGTCAGTAAAAAGAACTGGCCGAGGCCGACCCCACATCAGTGGCCAGGCCTGTCCCCGGGGCATCGCCGCCGATACCCGCACCCGGGGGGGCGGTTCCCCGCCACTCTGCAGGGAAACTGGGCTAAGACCCCAGTTCCAGAGCAAAGAACTGGGGAGATGCACGGGGGGGCAGGTGGGGGGATAAGAGCCGGCTGCTGGAGGGAGTCTGGGAACGGCTGAAGGAGCTCAGACAGACAGAGCCTGAACGCGGGGTTCACTGCAGCGTGGCTGGGCTCTAGGTTATGGTTTGACCTTCATGTCTCTGCCCCCCAGGGCTCCCCGTGCTGTGTACAGCTGAGTAACACGCATCGGTTCCAGCAGCGCCGGGGCAGCGTCCCCGCACACGCTGGCTGAGGGGCTTTATCCCGGCCAAGTCTTGACGCTGCCTTTGTCTCCATGGGACGCGCTGGGCGCCCACAGGGCTGGTCTAAGAGGGGGTGAAGCTGCGTGGCTTCCCCTGGAGACTCCTCGGGGGTCTGGAAGAGTGAAGTCCCCAGGAGACCCTCCCGCAGCTGGGGCGTAGCCTGAGCGGAGATGGTAGGAAGGTTTGACAGTCTGTTCTCGGAGGCAGAGTGGGGCAGCGTGGGCTAGGGAAACTCCTAGGGCGGGTGCCCGGCTGGCTTCATCGCTGTACGAAGAAGCAGTTCCCAGGGGGGGCTGTCAGGCCGGGAGGGGCAGCTGGTGGGTCCTGCAGGGGTGCGGTGCTGCTCAGCACCTTCCTCGCTGGCTGGGCTAACGGACGGAGAGTGCGCTTGGAAAGGCTGCCGAGGACCCGGGCTGGGGGGGCCTGTGAGCGCGCTGCAGGGCAGGATTAGAATTCAAAGCAACCTCGACAAATTGGAGAATTGATCTAAATTCCACAGGCTGCGATGCAGTAAAGCCAAGCGCAAAGCACCCGCTTGGGACGGAAAATCCGGCGCACAGCTACAGCCTGGGGCGTGCGTGGCGAGGGGGCGGCCCTGCAGAAAGGGAGCCGGGGGCTACGGCGCATCAAGACTACATTGCGGGAGGCAGCCAGGCGCTGCGCCCGCGGGAAAGGCTCGTGTCACTCTGGGCGTCAGCAGGGTGCTGTACGTCCCCCCGGGCGGTCGCTGTCCCGCTCTGCCCGGCTCCGGGGAGCAGTAGCTGCAGTCCTGGGGCCAGGGCCAGGCGCTGTGTATTAGGAAAGACGCGGATAAATCGCAGAGGCCAGCGGAGAGCAGCAAAACCGACCAACAGCTGAGAAAAGCGGCCCAGTGGGAGCGTTAAACTGGGGCACGGCTGGTGTGGGGAGACGCCGACGGGGCCCGAGAGCAGGGGCTGCAGCCGGAGGATGGGGCTCGGGGGACAAGCAACAGCGGGTGAACCTGTCGCCAGGGAGACGTGGGTAGAGCCCGGGAAGGGCAGGGAACGCGCAGGAGAGTTTCCCAGCGGGGCCGGGAACCCCATCATCAGACCCCGCTCAGGACTGGTCTAGGGCTCCCTGGCCCTGCCTCGGTGCAGGGGGCGGCGCGAGACGACCTCTCCAGGGCCCGTCCAAGGAGGCGGGGCTGGCGCCCTCCTGGCAGGGCATGCTGGGAAAGGGGGAGGAGCTTGGGTCCTTTATAATAGCGCCCCACACACACACCCAGCAGCAGTCGCTGCTCCTCATGCTCCAGTCAAGCCTTTAAGGCCCCCGTGCTCTGCTCTAAGCTCCCGGCGTGCGGCCTTCGCAGGCCGTGGGCGCCCAGGGAGCCGGCCTGGCCATGGCAGGGGGCGTCTAGCTGCCCGGCTGGCATTGCCTGCGCGTCCGTCTGGGGCCGCTGGGGGGCTCCCCTCTGTATCACCCAGTACCGACCACTGCGCCCCCCAGCCAGGCCCCAGGGCTCCCCAACCCCCACCCAACTGCGCCAGCATCCTCGCCTCCAGCCCGCCCCTCAGAGGGGCAGCACCCAGCTCCCCTGAGATGGCACCCAGGCCCCGGGGAGCCCCCCAGCAATGCCGGCGCCCTGGGGAGCCAGTGCTACGGGCTGTGGGGTGGGGAGGCGAGGGGGCTCCCTGGGTGCCGCGGCGAGGAGCTCCGGGGCAGAGCCTGGCCAGGACGGGTCCAGGGCTCTGCTGCCGAAGGGGTCACACGGACCCGTCCTGGCCTCGCTAAGTAACGCCGGGGGAGGACGGGATGTGCAGTGAGAGTGGCAGGACCTGTAGCAGCGCAGGGGCACGGTGCTCTCACACGGGCACCACATGGTGCGATGGCCACGTCCCGGCAGCTGCCGGCAGGGTCTCGCCTCCGGCGCGGTCCCTCGGCCGGTGAGTGTCAGGTCAGGCTGGTCCCTGCGCTATGGATCCCGGCCCCACGCCCGGCCCTGGGGAGCTGAACAGAGCCGCGGAGTTGCCCCAAGACCAGCCCCACTGCCAGGTTAGGACGGGCACATACCGTGTGCCACAGGGGCGCCGTCCCCGCCTGCAGTCCTAGCGTCCCAGCGCCCAGCCCTGCTGTGACTCGGTCCCCCCTCTGCCTCCTGGCCCGGTCCTGCGCCGCGCCGCGTGTGGCCGGGCTGAGTGGCGGGAAGGATCCCGGGCCGTTAATCAAGGCTGAGAGCAGGGGCGTGACGCGCGCGCCAAGGCTCTCCAGCCCCAGCTGTGTCTAACTCCGCAGCCGCCTCCACATGCCGGATCAGCAGCTGGGGCCGTGAAGTGCAGAGCCGCGTTGTAACGCCGACAGCTGATGCCTCGGCGCGGAGGAGCAGGACACCTGGCGCAGGGATTTCATGTGCCGGGCGACACAGCTGGCTCTGCCGGAGAAAATCCCTCTCTGCTTCCAAAACAGGATTAAAAGGAAACCAAGCCGGCTGCAGAGAGAGGCTGCCTGGCGCTTGCCAGTCCCCCCACCATCTCTCCAGAGCGCCAGTCGGGGGGGCAGCCCAGCTGCCACCTCCCAGAACCCCCCTCCTGCTGCAACAGCACCGCGCGCCTTCCCGGGGCTCCCCTCTCCGCTACCTCCCGGGCTGCCGGCCTCGGTGTGGTAAGCTTCCTGCAGCAGTGCCCTGCCGTGCAGAGGAGGCCCAGGAAGAGGCAATCGGGGCTCGTCTGGACCCTCCTGGGTGGAAGCAGGAGGCTGAGGGACGGGGCAGGTGTTGGCCCCATGGCCCTGCCTTGTGTCTGGGGGTGACTCCCCAGGGCCGAGTGTCAGGCCGGAGGGCACGAGCTGTCCGGAGCCTGGGCTCAGCGGGGCCTGGTGGGCAGACGGGGCAGTGAACACGCTGGGAGCGGAGACGCCTCCGTCGTCAGGGACGCAGGCGTGGGCAGCACAGGGGGAAAGGGAGGCTGGGTGTGCGCTTCCCACAGCGGCAATGGAGCCAGGGACAACTTGGCCCATGGCTCCCAGCGCCTCCTCCAGCCCACGGCATGCGGGCTGTTCAGGAATGCGGCTGGGGCCAGCGACGGTTCAGAGCGAATGCTCAGAGGGGCAGATGTGGGTATCGGTGTCCTAGAGCGGTGGCAGCCTCTGCCCCACACTGGCTGTGGCCTGAGGCCCATTGCTCAGTAGGTAGCACCCCACGTCCCTGCCGGTGGCAGCCTCTGGGTTCAGAGCCGCCCCTCACGGCTCCTGGGACAATGGGGGAGAGTTCTGCACGGCTTTCAGGAGAAAACGTGACTCAGTTTCCCTGCATGCTCAGTGCCGCTACCCAGTGGGCGTGAAGGGGTTATTCTCTCCTCTGGGACGGCATCGCATCGGAGCAGGCAGACCACATTCGAGGGGTAAGCCCAACTAACCCTGGACACCAACAGCTTCACGGGACCCGAGCCGAGCCGGAAAATCCCCCCGCAAGGCTGTTGAAGGAAGGGGCACCTGGCATTGCCGGCCCGGCGGCCAGGATTTCTAATGAATCTAGAAACTGTGGGGCCGCCAGGCTGACTGGAGCATTGCTAACACTAGCCATAGTAAGAAAGGGACGCAGGAAACTCCAGGCTTGTTCGTTTGACCTCAGTTGCTTACAAGGTCACGGAACGAATTCGGAAAGAGAGAACGGCGAAGGGCACGGAGGTAAATGAAACAGGGACAGACCACGCCGGTTTGACAAGGCAGCGTGGGCCAGAGCAGGCTGATCTCCTGCTACGAGAAGATAACGGGTTTCTGAGACAGAGGCGGTGCAGCAGAGCTCAGCTACGTGGATGTCACAAAGCATTCGCTACAGCCCCACTCGGGAATTGTTTGTTAGAAAGGAGAAAACCGGGGATTAACCCAAGAATGGAAAGGTGGGTGAGGGACTGGCTGAAGGGGAGCCGACCGCAGGCCGCGCTGCGAGGGGGCCGGTCAGGCTGGAGGGAGGTTACCAGCGGAGTTCCTCAGGGCTCGGTTTGGGATCCGATCTTCTTTAACATTTGCATTGCTGACCTTGGCGCACGACGTGGGAGTGTGCTAACAGCATCTGTGAATGACACAGCGCTGGGAGAGCTGCCAATACGGAGCAGGACTGGAACATCGTACAAGAGGAGCCGGAAACCTGCAGTAACCAAAATGGGCTGAAATGTAGCAGTGCAAAGTGCCAGGCCAGGCATTTAGGGACTAGCAACAAGAATTTCTGCTGTGAGCTGGGGACGCGTCAGTTGGCAGTGGCAGAGGAGAAGGACCCGGGCATATTGGTTGATCACAGGATGACTATGAGCCATGAAAAAAGCCAATGCCGTCCTAGGATGTATCAGGCGAGGTGTTTCCAGCAGAGGCAGGGAGGTGTTAGCACCGTTACACCAGGCGCTGGTGAGACCTCATCTGCAATACCGTGTCCCCTGCTTAGGAGAGATGGATTCGAATTGGCAGAGGTACAGCGAAGGGCGGCTGGGCTGGTCGGAGGATGGAAAACCTGCCTTGAGAGGAGACTGGAAGAGCTTGGCTTGCTGAGCCCAGCCAAAGGGAGGCTGCGGGCGCTGTGATTACTGCCTCTATAAATACATCAGCAGCAGAGGCAGGGAGGGGAGGAGTTTTCCCAGTGAAAGGCCAGTGCTGGCACAAGAACAAATGGGGATAAAACGACCGTCAATAAGCCGAAGCTTGAAATTGGGCGATGGTTGCTAGCCACGGGAGAGGAGAGGTTCTGGAACAGCCGCCCAAGGGACGCCATCACGGCTGCTTCTCCACCATGGTCTGCAGGTCCAGCTCGTCCACCCAGCGCAGTTCAGCGCAGCGCAGCTTGGTGGGTGAGCCGGGGGCTGGAGCAGGCAGAAACGCTGCCCCCCAGGCGGTGATTTCTGCTCTAACGAGCACTTCACAACACAAAAGCCTCCCAATGGAACCGTAATTGGCTCTTGCTTTGAGCAGGGGGAGGTTAAGCCATGCCTGGGGCTCTCCCGCACTCCCAGGCAGGGATCCCCCTCTCTGCCCCATCCCCCTTCCCAGGGCTCTGCCTCTGGCATCCCACCCGAGCCTGGCTTAGCCGCGTCAGTTCAGAGGAGAGCGACTCTTCCTTCAAACCGGGCTAGGGCCCGGCTCTGCTGCCCTTTGCTCAGACACCCAGTGGAGCGACATTTCCTTACCCCCGCCTCTAACACCAGAGATTTGGGACCCGATGCCAGCCAACGGGACCACTGGGCAAAGCAGCCCATCATGCCGCGCACCGGAGCGGAGCGGCTGGGCTCGTGCAAACACAGTCTGGCCCCGACGCGTGTTCCCTCAGACTAGTGCGTGGCTGCGTACGGGCCGGAGCAGCTCCCTTCCTGCCCATGGATGCTGCAGGAGCTGCTCAGCACGGCCACAGGGGTCCAAATCTGGCCCCAAATGGTTCCCGAGTGGAGCTGTGGACAGCGAAGGGGGCAGCAGTGTGCTCACGCAGCCAGCGCCGGTGGCGCTTTGCTCGCCAGGGATGGCAGAGGAGTCGGTAACGGCTCGTGGTTCCTGGGGCTGCCCCGGCACGTCTCTGACACGTCGGATCGAGCCGCCCACGCCGAGCCCGGACTGTGCCCAGGCAAGCGGGGCAGCAGGCTTCATTGCAGGGCAGAGGCTCCCGGGCAGGATTCAAACCTTGGTGCCAACCTCTAGCGAGTCTCTGGAGCCAGGGACGGCGCCCGGAAGGAGTTACGGGACAGCGCCATGCTGGGCTCTAGCACAGACGAGACGCTGCCGCGAGCACGGCCAGAGGTCACCCCCCACAGCGGGAGAGGGAGGGAGCGTCCCAGCGGGAAGGGCCTGGCAGCTGGCGAGTAACGACTGAGCCGTCCGCACCAGGGCACACGGCAAGACGCTCACGTCTGATTTGCCCACCCCTCTCGCCCCCAGGGCCCAGCTGCTGCCTCCTAGGGTTCTCCATCCACCATGTCCGGGATCTCTGCACGTGCTGCCTCCCCCGCCCCAGGCAGCGATGAACATGTTAAACGAGGCTGGATGTGACTCCGGCCCCAGGCGCCTCTCGCCAGCTTGATATCTGGCTCGTCCCCTCAGCCAGCCCCCAGCCACGTGACGGCCCCAGGCATGCCAATTGGAATTAATTCTGTGAGACGCTACATCCAACGCTGTAATAGAACCCAGATATATCACACCTCCTGTCACCTCGCATCCGTTCAGTTAGCAACTGTATTACAAAGAGCATCACACAGGCCTGGCCAGACACACGCCAACAAGCCCACAGGCTCTCAGCGCCGGTGGCTCCAGCTCTTCAGAAGCATTTTGCTCGTAATATTTGTTCTATTATTTTCCTGGGGCTAGACATTATATTTAGCAACAGTGACTGCCAGGATGGCCCTTCCTTCCTTCTCTGAAGCTTGGTACCGCCTTTGCCCACCCTTCCTCTCCCCAGCCTCTCATGTCTGGTACACCATAATTGTACTTGACTAGGACAATTCACGAACAACTTCCCCAAACGATGCAGAGCCATCGTCCCAGCCCCATGGTTCCCCATGGCGCCTGTCGGCATTTCCCATTGGGCAGACTCTGCCCTGGGGTTTCCTTGGCGTAGATTTGAACAAGCAGTCGGTATCTGAGCTGCTTCCGAATCATTGCCAATTTCACCCCCCCATGTCCCAAGGGGCTGCTAGGTTGAAGAGCCCAGTGTTAAATATTTGTTCCACATGTAGGTGATCAAGTCACCCCTGACCTCTCTCTGAGCTCCTCGAGTCTGTCGCTAAGGCAGGTTTCCAGTCCTTTAATCGTTCTCGTGGCTCTTCTGTGAACCCTCCGCCATTTATCAGCATCCTTCTCGACCTGTGGGCACCAGAACCAGCTCGCACCGGTGCCAAAGGCAGAGGTGTGGGTGCTGGAACTTGGGGTGCCAGGGGCTGCCGCACCCCCTGGCCTGAAGTGCTTTCCTTTATATCCAGGGTTCGCAGTTTGGTTCCATGGCTCTCAGCACCCCCACTAGGTAAAATAACCACCCTACGCCCACTCAAGATTCCCCTGTTTATGCACCCCAGGATCCCATTAGCCCTTTCTACCGCAGGGTCCCACTAGGAGCTCGTGTTCAGCTGATCATCCACCACAAGCTCCCAATCTTTATCAGAGTCGCTGCTTCCCAGGAGAGACTCCCCCATCTTGTACGTGCGGCCAACCTTCTCTGGTCCTAGATGCACGTTTCTCCTCATTCAAAACACACACTGTTTGCTTGCACCCAGGTTACCAACCAATCCCGATCTCTCTGAATAGGAGACCTGCCCTTGTCATTATTTACCCCTCCACCGGTTTTTGTGTTATCTTCAAACTTTATCCAGGATGTTTTTACGTTTTCTTTCAGGTCATTGATTAAAAACGTTACAAAGCGGAGGGCCAAGAGCCCATCCCTGGAGAAACACACGCTTGATGATTCCTCATGTACAGCTACACTGTGAGAACTATCAGCTAGCCAGTTCTTAATCCATTTAATGTGTGCCATGTCACCTTTATATCGTTCTAGTTTTTAATCGTGTCGTGCTGTATCAAGTTAAACGTCCACAGAGAAGTCTAAATATATTACCTCAGCACTACAGTGTTACCTTTATTAACCGGATTTGTCATCTCGTAAAAAAGCAAGTTATCTGGACAGGATCTATTTCCATAAACCCATGTTGATTTGCATGAATTGCATTGCCCTGCTTTAATTCTTTATTAATCAAGTCCCATATCGGTTGCTCCATCACCTTGCCTGGGATCAATGTCAGACCCATAGGCTTGTAATTACCTGGATCACCCCATTTACCCTTTTAAATACTGCACAACATTCTCTTTCTTCTACTTTTCTGAAACTTCCCCAGTGCTCCAAGACTCACTGACCATTGACATTAATGGTTGAGTGTGCTCCTCAGCCAGCTCTTTTAAAACTCTTAGATGCAGGTGCTCTGGACCCACTGATTTAAAAGCATCTAACTTTAGTAGCTGCTGTTTAACATGCTCCAGAGACAGGAGAGTGTTGATGGGACTACATCTATTATTTCCCCCAATACAGAACGGAAATATTTATTGAACATGTCTGTCTTTTCTACATTGCTTTTGATAATTCTACCATTTCCATCTACGAATGGACCAGTACCATTGTCAGGATTCTTTTTCTTCCTAACATATTAAAAAAACTCCCTCCTATTAACTCTCCTGGCCATAGATTTCTCTTTGTGCCCCTTTGCTTATCTTATCAATTTCCGACAATCCGAACTTCTGATTTATATTCATGAGTATCAGCTTCCTCTTTATCTAGATACAATTTTGTATAGACACTTTCACTTCCTCTCCAAACTAGGGTGGTTTTGAACCAGCACAGCCTTTTTCCTCAGGTGTAGGCTGGTGGCTTTTAGGCCTCTAGGACGTGGTCCTAAACGATTCCCAATTATCATTCATGTTTTTCTGATTACATTTTCCTCCCAAGTGCTTTTGGCTCATCGTTGTTTTCCGCTTTGTGAGACTGGCCCAGGCAAAGCACCAGGTATCTGCATTGCTGGTCTGGGCTTTCCTCTGCTTGCACATCACAAAGGTGATCCACTCTTGGACACTTGATCTCAGCTCCCGTTTGGTTATTTTAGCTCTGCGATCAGTTCCTCCTTCTCTGGCGCAACAGGGCCTACGAGAGAATTCCCCCATGTTGGCTGCAAATTGGCCCTGTGCTATTCTGAAATCCCAGGGCGGTTTTAGCAGCTCAGCAGGAGACCGCCAGCGCGTCTCTCAGGCTGATGAGCCCCGTGGTCACGCAGCTTCTCCCCGTACACATGGTAGGCAGGTGCCTCACGAGCTGCTCATCCTGCTCCCTGGAGGGATTCGGGGTCTGTGCTGTACCTGTTAGGACACGGAGCCATCGCATTCGAGGCCATTTTCTTCTGGGTTAGCCCGGACTCGGAAGCAGGCAACACCATTTCTGACAGTGCCCCTCCCCCTCCCCTTTCGCCCACTCAGTCCTTCCTAAATGGGGTCTAATCAGTGCTTTTAATCCCCCAGTCGGTCCGTGACACCTGCTGGAGCGACTCTGTGCTCGTAAACGAGCGACTCCAGTTCCTCTTCGTTGTCCCCGGCCCAGCACCGGTGGCCAGGCAATGCAGGGATTTCTCTCTTCCTGTCACTTTCTTCTCAGTGCCTGGCTTTGGAGCTGGCTGAGTGCTCCCCCCTGCCCTCTTTACCTGCCCCTTTTGCTGCTGCTTTAACCCACTCCTGACTACTGCAGCCAGCCTGTCCCTTGGGAGCTCGGTCCCCCTTTTACTGAGGTGCGGCCCCCCGTCCCCAGAGACGGGGACCAACCTTCCCAAACCAAGCCCTGCACCCTGCACCCCTCACCGAGCTGGCGGGTCGCAGCTGGAATCTCCTGCCTCCTGCCTGCCTTTGTGCGTGGGCCAGGCCGGATCCAGGCAGATCCGGGACATTTTCTGCTCCAGCACACTGCTGAGTTCTCTGGTGTCGCCTACTGTCTGTAGGACGTCCCGCAATGCAGCGTCAGAGGTGCCAACGCGACCCATCACCCACGGAGCCTGGCCCCTGTACCTCAGCGGCCTGGCCAATCTTAGCGTGACGTCTCGTGGTGTGGCGCCGGGAAGGCAGCACTCCGCCCCGTTGTCACCTGTCCCCGGCAGAACCTTCCTCTGAGTCTGGAATCTCCAGCTGGGATCATCTGTCTCCTCGTCAGCTGGAGACTCTGTGGGCAAGTGGGATTTTCTCACCGGCTGGGCCGAGCCGCCACCCACACGCGTGTCCCTGCACCTCTCCGCTCCCAGGGACCCGCTGGATCTTCAGAGGCCTCTTCCACAGTTTCCACGCCGAGGGCCTGCTACGGATCGGAAATGTCTAGCTGTGTGAATTCCTCCTGCTCCTCTCTCCGGTGCCCGTCCTCGTCTGTCTCCAGCCGTGCAGCAAGCCGCAGCGCGCTGGAGCCGTGAGAGAGCTGCAGGCCAGGTGACGAGTTTGCCCAGGAAAGAGACAAGGACAGAGGAGGGGCAACTGGGTGTGACTGAGGGTTGGTTGCTGGACGCTGGCCAGTCTCCTGGGCTGAGACTCCTCAGCCTCCCTGATTCTCTGTAGCGTCTCTTCTTCCCCTCCAGCCCAGCCTCCAGCCTGCCTTCCCTGCACAGGAAACCTCCTCTGGCGGGGAGGAGAACGGCACGTCCATCGCAGCTCACCAGGGCTGTCCCGGCGCTGGCCATCTCGGTATCGCACGTAGCGCTGCCCCTGGGAGGAAAGCCTCCCCACGGCCTCTCTCGGCTCATATGAGCATCAGAACAGCCGCACTGGGTCGGCACAACGGCCCAGCTCGTTCCCCCGAAACCGCCCTGCTCCTGGCCCTCCAGTTTGCCTCGCAAGTGACTGTTTGCACCAAGTCTCCCAGCCCAGCCCAGCTCCGCCTCTCCCCACGGGAGCGACTGACCCCTCGGGGGCTGCAAAGCGCCCAGGGCCCCCGGCCCAGCTACGCCGTCCATGTGCGGAGAACAATCAGGCAAAGCAACACCTGCAGGAACCAGGTGCGCCGCTCACCGAGGCCTGTTCCCCCCGCCGAGAACAGTCTGCAGCAGACCCTGCACGTCGCCCTGGGTTGCTGCCGGGATTCACGGCTCTCCACAGGACGGGGGGGAGCTGGGGGACCGGGGGCCCTTGCTGGAGCCCAGACGGGCTAGGGGTGCAGTAGCCGTGGGCTGTGACCCCTGTGGGCAGCTTTCTGCCACTTCCAGCCGCTGACACGGCTTGTTCGCCCTTCGCTGCAGCCTCCATGGCCTGCGCTGGGGGGCCAAGGGCCCAGCGACCCCCACCCCACGGGTTAAAGGCCCCGGGATCCCCTCCCCCTGCTGCCCAGAAGACTCGGGTGAACCAGGCACTTCTTGTTGGGCATCGAGGGGCA
The DNA here is from genome assembly GCF_026122565.2 of Emydura macquarii macquarii. Lineage (NCBI taxonomy): Eukaryota > Metazoa > Chordata > Testudines > Chelidae > Emydura > Emydura macquarii. Next base: position 98,970 of record NW_027131102.1, read on the forward strand.
GAGACGACCCAGGCCAGCTGATGGGGGACGGGGGGGCAAGGGCAGCCGCTGCCAGCAGTGTTACTGAGCACGCGAAGTACAAGGCAAGCAGCAAACTGGGGGGTTGTGACCCCACATGTCCCCTGCGTTACCTCTGCCGACGGGGGTGCCCAGCTACCATCTGCACCAGGGCTGGGCCCAGACGGGTCTGTTCCCCCAGCGCTCTCCATCTTTGCGCTCCGGTGCCGCGCCTGGTCTCTGCCACGGCCAAGGAGTGCCCAGGAGTGGGCATACTGGGCATTTATAGTGGCATTACCGAGACAAGGCGGGGGAGGGAGATCTTTGCTTGGACCAACTTCTGCTGGTGAGCGAGACCCGCTTTCGTGCCACGCTGGGCTCTGCCCCTGCTCCGCAGGGTGCTGAATTCACACTCCCAGGCTCGGCTCTGAGCGTCTGGGGCAGGTTTCCCCTGAGGCCGAGGATGGAGCGGTCAGGCAGACAGCGAGCGCGCCAGAAGAAGTGCTCGCCTGCCGGTGACAGGCTGCTTTTGTCTTTTACCGTTTTCCTGGGCGAGGTCACTGGAGGGCGCGGTGCCCACGCGGCTCTTGCTGGGGCGTTCATGCCCTGGTGAGCTACACCTGTGTTGTGCCAGGCACGTGTGGGTCCCCTGGAGCTGGAACGGTGTGCGGGGGGTGTAGCAGCAGTTGCCGGCAGTTGCTCTGCCAGGGTCTGGCCGCTTTGAGCCCGTGGGTCCGGCTCTGTGGAGCTGGCTTGTGAGGAATTGCTTGGCGACGTTGAGGCCAGACGTGGGGGTTCGGGACAGATTTCTGTCAGGGTGGCTTGCGCAGTTTGAGGATATGTGGGTGACCCCAGGCAGTCACCGCGCTCTGGACTGAACTCACCCAGGCAAATGATAAAAAGCAAAACACCCTGTCCCCCAGCACGCTCAGTCCCTGCCTGACCGCTCCGTCCTCGGCCTCAGGGGAAACCTGCAAACACCTTCCAGAGAGGAGCTGGGAGCGTAAATTCATCTCTCTGCCGCGCCAGACACTAAACCCCAGGGACTGACCGAGACCCTGGGTTTGTTTACAGCAATCTGTAACCCACAGCCCCCCTTTGCTGCAGGGGTGTTAATGGGCCACTTCACCTCGAACGGTCCCTAGGAGCAGCGCTAACAACTCGTGGGAAATAAGCTGCCTCACCTCGCGTTTAGCGCCTTTCCCGGCCCTGAGCACAGCTCCCTGCAGCAGGAAAGCCGCTCTCTCTCTCTCACGGACAGGCTGGTTGGTCCTGTAACAGATATTTCCTCCCCCTTGTCTCTCTAGATCCTGGACCCATAGGACTACAGCATACAACAGTGGCAACATGATATTTTCTGTCTCATTATCTGTCCCTTTCCTAATGAGTCACAACATGCGGGTAGCTTGTCTGACTGCAGCTGCACATGGAGTGGATGTTTTCAGGGAACTAGCCACGAAGACTCCGAGATCTTTCTTGAGTAGCAGCAGCTCGTTTAGAGCCCCTCGTTTTCTTTGTGTCGCTGGGATTCTCTTTTCCAGGGTGCGTTGCTTTGCATTTATCAAACCTTTAGGGCTGGTCCGTGCTGCAGACACTGGCAGAACGACTCGCTCAGGGGTGCGAGAAGCCCAGCCCCGGATGGATGTAGTTACACCACCTGACCCTGCTCGGTGGAGAGACTGTGCTAGTTCGGTGGGAGGGCTTCCCCTGCTGACACATCGACTGCCTCTTGGGGGGTGGATTAACTACACCCCTGGGAGCGCCCCTCTCATCAGCACAGAGCCTCGTCCTTAAAGCGCAACAGCTGTGTCGGTGCAGCATTGTACGTGTCGACCTGCCCTGGATTTCAGCTGCGTTTGCTGCCCAGGCACCCAGGTGTGTGGGATCCCTTTGTAACTCTTCGCAGATTGCTTTGGACATCGCTGTCTCGAGTAGTTCTGTATCGTCTGCACACTTTGCCATCTCACTATTTACTATGCTCCCAGTTCTCTATCCATTTTATAGTCCATTCATCCAACCCATACTTCTTCTCCGTTCTGTGCCCAGGCACCCAGGTGTGTGGGATTGTAACTCTTCTCGTCTGACTGTTGGACATCGTCTGCACACTTTGCCATCTCACTATTTACCCCCTTCTCCAGATCATTTCTGACTGTTGGACAGCGCTGGTCCCAGCACAGAGCCCTGGGGACACCACGATTCACCTCCCTCCATTCTGAAAACTGACCCTTGGCTCCTGTCTTTGAACCAGTCCCTGATCCAGGAGAGGTTCCCTCTTCTCCCAGGACAGCTCACTTTGCTTAAAAGCCTTTCACGAGGGACCTTGTCAAAGTCAAGTCCACGTACCCTATTGCCATGCACGCCCTATTGCCACTGGAGCCCCTGCCCACGTGTTTGTTGACCCCTCAGAGAATTCTAGTGAATTGGCGAGGCAGGATTCCCTTGACAGAAGCCGTGTGTCGGATCATTCTGTTCTTTACTAACATTTCAACCAGTCTGTCTGGTACTGCAGCTAGGCTTCCCAGCCTGCGATTGCCAGGATCGCCTCTGGAGCCTTTTTAGAAATCGCGTGTCACGTTAGCTACTCTCCGGGCACCGGGTACAGAAGCTGATTTCGGCGATAGGTTACACACCACAGTTAGTAGTTCAGCAATTTCATATCATGGTCCCAACTTCCGCCGTGTTTCTGCGCTGCCTGTGATCTCACTGTCCTCACTGAACTCCAGGCCCTCAGGCTCACCTGTCTTAGTGTTTAGACTTCTGGCATTTGTATGAAACCCTTCCAAACTACGTCAGCATTTCGCTCTCTGCCTTGGCGTGAGGTAACTGAGTGGAACTCGTCAGTTCCAGCCTCTCCTCGCTAGGATACAGAGACTCTCGGTGGACAGGACGTGTCCGTCTGAACCGTGCGCTCCTCTGCGCCTGTCGCACTGGGCCCTGGAGTGTAGCAGGGGGTGCACACACAGGTGGGGGGGCCTGTGCCCTGGGCCGGTGCAGAGCTCTGGGGCTCAGTATCTCCATAGATTCAGAGACAGGTTCTCTCTGCTCCGCCCAAGGCCTGGCTCCGTGAGCCTGAGGGCTGCGGGTGCGAATTGCCGGCCTGCAGAGGGACAGAGCGGGGCTCGCGGAGCCCGGAGTGGGGTGCTCGTGTGGCCAGCAGCGGGAGTTTGGGGCGAGTTTCTCCCGGTAGGCACAGATGGGTTCCCTCGTGCTGTAAGCGGGCGGTAGCGACCCCTGGGGTAGGCCTGGAAGTGTCACACAGAAGTGCAGCGACCCCCTGCTCCCCCAGGGCCCAGGAGCCAAGGGGCGGGGGCGCGCAAGGGGAAGGCCTTGCCCGCAAGCCTGAACGTGGGGCCGTCTGGGTCCCAGCTGTCCCCGGCCAGCACACGGCGCTGGGAGAGTGGAGCTGGGCAGGGAGGGCGTGGGGGGCCGACGGGCGCCGGGGCGAGTCAGGGCCGGGGGGGGGGGGAGCGGGGCAGGGGCTGACACGGCCCCCCGGCTCCCAGCCAGGCTGCGTCAGTGCCATTCACTGACATTTGCCCCGGGGTCTGTGATCCCAGCTCCACGGGTGACATGCGCGCAGGCTGGCAGCGTGCCAGGCGACACGCCGGATTAGCACCGGCTCCTGCAAACGAGCGGTTAATTATCATAATCTGGTAATTGAGAAAAATCTAATTATGCGAAGCTAATGGATTTAGAGCCCTGCAGGGAGCGCAGGCCCCGGGAACTCAGCTGGGCCTGGCCGGCATCACGCTCCCTAAAGCAGGGGAGCCAGAGCCAGCCTGGACGGTCCTGCCACGGGCACGGGGCCCTGCTACACTTGAACCCAGGCCTTGGGGCTCCCAGGAGGCAGAGCCTGGCAGGCTGGGGGGGCTGTGCAGGGACCTCCCTGGCGCCGACGGAGCCGGGCTGAGGCTGGGGGCGGGACGGAGCAGGAGAGAGCAGAGTCCCGGCCCAGACAGGGCAGGCGGGTGAGGTTGGCAGCGGGGCAGGATGCCGGGGTGGGGCACTCGGGGGGGCTAAGAACAAAGGCAGCAGCAGGAAGCTGGGCTGACGGTCAGGAAATGGGGTCTCTTGGGGGCTGGGGCCCTGGTTCAGCACCTGGTTCAGCACCTGGCTCAATGGGCCAGACCAGACCCTGCCTGGGCCTCTGGGTGACACCCCCATAGGGATAGGGGGATGGATCCAGCTGGGGAATCCTCCCCAAGGAAGAGATGGGGACCCCAAACTTGGCAATCCCAGGGAGCTGGCAGCCCCCCTTCCATTCTGCTCGCTCCTTGCCCGCCGATGTTGTGAGGAACCTAGTCTCACATCTGCCTGGGGTGCGGCCGGGTCCTGTGAACGTCCTCTCCCTTCTGCAGAGCTGCAGCCTGTCTGATCACCATTATCCCCCCCACCGCCCCAGGCATTGCCTGCCTGCCACGCACAGACCCCAGGCAGTGTCGGCTGGACGGGCCCCACTGGGGCAGGGACAAGGATGATCTAGCCCGTCCCTGACAGGCTTTTGCCTGGCCTGCTCAATGCCGGAGGTCCCACAACCTCCCCAGGCCATTGATTCCCGGGTTTCACTCCCTGGCAGTGAGGAGGTTTTCCTAATGTCCAGCCAACCCCCCGTGCGGCAATGTAAGCCATCGCTGCTGGTCCTGTGCTCAGAGGTTAGCAGAACAGTTTAATCACCCTCCTCCTTGTAACAACCGTGCATGTACTTGAGAACTGTTCTCACGGCCCCCCTCAGTCTGCTCTGCTCCAGCCTAAACAGCCCCAGTTTTTTCAATCTGCCCTCTTAGCTCCTGCTTTCTAGACCTTTCCTCGTGTTTGTTGCTCTTCTCTGGACTTTCTCCAGTTTGTCCCCACCTTCCCTGGGAGGTGGCGCCCAGCACTGAACACAGCACTCCAGCTGAGCTGATCCATGCAGAGCGGAGCGGAGGAATTACAGCGCGTCCTGCTTACCGCACGCCTGCTAACACAGCCCAGAGTCGTGTTCGCTTTGTTTGCAGCCGTGTGACTCTCCTGGCTCAGAGTTAGCTTGTGATCCCCCAGCCCCAGCCCCCTTTCCGCAGTTCTCCCTCCTGGGCCGTCATTTCCCCTGGTGTGCGCGCGGCTGATTGTTCCTGAGTGCAGCACTCTGCATTCCTCCTGGCTGAATTTCATCCTGTTTACTTCAGACCATTTCTCCCCTTTGTCCAGATCATTCTGCATTTTAATCCTCTCCTCCAAAGCAATGGCAGCCCCCCCAGCTTGGCATCGCCGCAGGCTGTGTAAGTGGTTGCTCTCCGTGCCAGTATCTCAGTCATGGATGAGACACTGAACAGAACGGGAGCCCGGACGGATCCCTGCGGGACCCCCTCGCCAGGCTCTACCCGCTGCCTGTGAACCACTCTCTGGGGCGCCTTCCCAGCCAAGCATGGCCCTGCACCTGCCCCGTGGCCAATGCCCCCCTCCGGTGGCACTGGTTAATTGCCACCAGGCCCAATGGGCTGGGGTGGGTCACCCCACACTCGTGGCCAAGGGGTCAGCGGGAGCCTGCGAGCTCAAGGAGCCGCTTTGCTGCGCCTGGGGGCAGATCACTCGTACCCCAGGCAGCGGGGAGGGGCTGGACGCAGAGGAGAGCCGGGACCCCCGAGGAAGGGGTCTCAAGTCCCCTCTCGATGGGCAGAAGGAGCTAGTCTCGGTGGGCCGAGGGCAAAGCCCCGTGGGCTGGTGTCTGGCAGAGGACGAGCCTGGAGGGTCAGACTCCGCCCGGGGCAGGCAGCCGGGGCTGACGCTTTGGGATCTGTTTGGGGGCCGTGAGCCCCGCTGGGGACCCAACTCCTCCCCCGCCAGGAGGCTGGGAGCCGAGGTGCTGCGGGACACGCTGCGTCTGAGACGCCACGGCACTAGGGAGCTGGCGCTGCAGGGCCAGAGCGAGGCCGTGCCCAGCTGGGAGGGCAGACCTGGCCAGGGGGTCACTCCTGGGCCGGGATCCAGCAGCAGGAGCGAGACTGACCGGCTGGATCCAAGGTGCCAGTGCCAGTGCCAGTGCCCCCCGGGAGGGCCAGGAGCCGCAGGGCACAGCTCATGGGGCTGGAGCGTGTCTCAGCTCTGTCTCCTTCAGCCAGGCGCTAACCCTGGGCAGCCCATGGACCGGCCGGGGCACAGCCTGGCTGATCACAGGTTGTTAGACAGCTGGGCTGGGCTGGGCTGACGAGGTGTTAATGAGCTCAATTAGCCCTGGGGGATTGGGATCCTCCTGATTCAGCCATCAACCCCAGCCTCTGGCAGGCCCGGCTCACTCCCTGCACCCGACCCAGCCCAGAGCTCTGCCCAAGGACGGTGGCCCCAGTTCTGCCCCCTGCCTGCCCCGTCCCCAGCCTCCGCTCGGCCCCCAGCAAAGGGAGCTTCCTGCCACCGGCGGGCAGCCCCAGCCCTCCCCGGCTGCCCCCTGGGCTCTCTGGGGTGGGTCACACTGCGGCTGGGTGTGTCGCGCTCCCTGACTGTCCGACCTCTGACAGCGGGGTCCTGCTCCCGCCTGCCCTTCTGGCTGGGCCAGCCGCCCCCCACCAGCGCCCCAGGCTCCCACCCCAGACATCTCACTTGTCAGGCTGCAGGCTGCCCGCTTTCCGCCCCGCACGGGCCGGGAGTGCCCCTTGGGGCCCGACGGGGGGAGCAAACCGCCCCTTGCAGCCTCTTCTCCCCCCTCTCTGATGCCCCCCCGCCTGCCCGTGGCTTGGCCTGCCTGCTCCCCCAGCTCCGGCGCTAAGTGCACGGAGCTGGCAGGATGCGAAGGATCAATGAGGGCCCCGTCCCCGGGGATGTGAGCCGCGCTCGTCCTGCGCTTTCCAGGCTGCTCTGCCTGCCCCGCTCCGGCTCTTCCGGGACGTGTTGAGCGCTGAGTGTCTCTGCGGTCTCAGCACTTAGCGTTCACCGGCTCCGGGCCTGCTAGCCACGCCCGTGGGGCAGAGAGGAGGATCCCTGCGGAGCCCAGTCCTAGCTGCGCTCGCTCGCTGCTCTGTGCCGTGGGCCCGCCGGGCAGCCCCTGCCGGGGCATCTTCGAGTGGCTGCCTGTGGGGAGCCAGCGCCTGCCGGCCCCATGTGGTCAGAGGGGCCCCGCCGGGTGGTGGCCGTCCATCACTTTGAGAGCTGCCGGGCTGGGCGCGTGGCAGAACCGGTGGCCACACCGGCTGGGCCCCCCAGCCTGGAGGAGTTCGCCAGCCGCTCCTCGCTTCACGGCATCCAGCACATCTTCCGGCAGAGGCCCTACACGGGCCGGTCCCTGCTCTGGACGCTGGCGTTCCTGGGCTCGCTGGCCCTGCTGGTGCACGTCTATGCCGAGCGCGTGGGCTACTACTTCCAGTACCCGCACAACACGCAGCTGGAGGAGGAGATGGCGCCGCACGCCACCTTCCCGGCCGTCACCCTCTGCAACCTCAACCGCGCCCGCCTTTCCCAGCTGACCAGCCACGACCTGCTCTGGGCAGGGGAGCTCCTGGGCCTGCTGGACAGCAGTCAGCAGCCCCTGGCGCCCGCGGGCACGGACCGGGCCACCCTGGACTGGCTGTCGGGGAAGCTGGCCTGGGGCCCGGAGGAGCAGCACCTGCCCTTCGACCTGCAGGAGTTCTACGGGCGCGCGGGCCACCAGCTGGAGCTGGGCCAGATGCTGCTGGGCTGCACGTTTGTGAACGAGACGTGCAATGCCAGCGACTTCCAAACCGTGAGTGCACGGCTGCCTGGCTCCCCGGGGGGCGGCCTGGCCAGGGCAGGCGTGGGCTGGGGGCTGGGAGACGCCCCCGTCTCAGCGGGAGGGGGCATGTGGGCTGTGCTGGAATCCGGCTGAATGGCTCCCAGGGGCGGCTGGTTCTGCTGTGGGGAAGCTGCCGGCGTGCAGTGGGGGCATGAATCAGCCTGGGGGCTGGTGAGCAAACTCCCCACTGGCCATCGTCCAGGTCGGGGGCTCTGCCTGTCCTGGGGAGGCCGTGCCACAGTGCCAGGACGGGCAGGGCGGGGCGCGGCTGTTCCACGGGAGCCGGCAGAAGGGCTGGGCTGGGCTCGTACAGCGAAGCTCAGGCTGGGGTGGTGAGGATGGGCCGGGGGAGCTGAGCTCCCGGCCGCGGTTTCCATCGGGGCAGGCTGAGGGCACTGTGCGGGGGGCATTGGGGGGCTGGCGGTTCTGTGGAGCCCCCAAAGGCTATCGGGGGTTGTCATCACTTTGGGGGCAGCTCTGGCAGCACTGTGGGCCCCCGGGGGTGGGGGGCTGGCTGGGCTGCGACTGGGGTGGCAGAAGCGGAAGGGGTACCTGGTAAACTGAGGCAGAGACAAAGGGGGGGCTCCCCTGGGACTGGTGCCGAGGAGCGGCCCTGAGCGGGGGATTGGCAGCAGCGATGCCGGGTGCTCCCCCCCCAGCCCTGTGGAGCGTGGGGCCCCGCCCGGTGCTGCACCAGCAGCTCAGGTCACAGAGTCCCGGCACCGTGAACGGCCCTGGGCTCCCCGGGCGAGCCTGGGCCCGAGGCGCTGGGTGCTGGCGTCTGCCTGGCACTGGTGCTGTCCTGCCGACCGGCGGGTCCCCCAGCCCCCTACACCCCCCGAGTCACTGCCCCTGACAGCTCCCCCTGGTCTGGGGCAGTGTCACCCCACGTCCCCCCCACGCCCCCTGGCCGGGGCAGTGTCTGCAGCACAGGTTGGCCCCCGGCTGCAGGGAGGCTCCTGTGTGGGTGAGGGATGGTTTGGGCTGAGGGGCGAGCCGGGGGGGAGGGGCGTGGGACTGTGCCGTCCGTCCGTGCCTGGCACCTGTGCTGGAGCTGCGTGGCCAAGCGGGGCCGCATCTGGTGGGGGCAGTCGTGGGGAGCTTGGACCCCTATACCGTGCCCCCCCCCATCTGAGGGGCTCTCCCCTCCCCTTTCTGCCCCCCAGGCTCCTTCAGCCATCCGTGCGCCACTCCCCGCCTCCCTCTGCTGAGCCAGCGCCCCCCTCCCCCCGGGTTCAGGGCCCCCAGCTCCCTGCCCCCCCCCCCCCCCCCCGGGGATTTTCCAGCCAGTCCCTGTGTTTACCCAGGGTTGGTCCCCTGCCCTCCCCCACCCCAGCACAGCCCCTTTCCCCCGGGCTGGGGCTCAGATGGTGCCAGGCAGGGGCACCCGGTGAGAAGGAGTCGGGGCTCTGTGGGCAGGGTGCCCACGGGCTCCTCCCAGCCAGCCCGGCCAGAGCTTTGGGCTGCGCCTCTGAGATATGCTGGGTTGGGCTGGGCATGGGGGTCCCGAGCGGCACCGCCTGGGCCTGGGTTGGGGCCACCCACGCGGTCCAGGAACGCCCCCAGGAGCTCCTGAACTCGGGAGGGGAGTGGGATCTAGTGGTTAGAGCGGGGGGGGGGAGGGGTTGGGCACCACGACTCCTGGGTCCTATCCTGGCTCTGGGTGGGGAGTGGAGTCTAGTGCTTAGAGCGGGGGAGGCGGGGAGGGGCTGGGCACCAGGACTCCTGGGTTCTTGTTTCTGCTCTGCAGTTGACAGAAGGAGCAGCCCCCCCCCCCCAATCTCCCCGCCCGCCCCGTGGGGCAGGGCTGACCCTGGCTGCGACTGGAGCCCTGCCCGCGGCACTGCCAGGCCCTTGTGGCTGAGTTGCCCATGGCTCGGTGGCCCCGCTCGTTGTGCCAATAAGAACAAAGCGAGGCAGCCCCTGCTCCGCTGTGTTGTGGGTCGTCCCCCGTACGCCGGGGTGATGGGGCCTGGCACGCCGCCAGCCCCACAGCGCCATGGCCCGGCCCGGCCCAGCTCACAGTGTGTGTGACGGGCTGCACCCCCCTTGCGGACTGGGCCCTGCACGCGTACGGTCCCGGGACCCGGCTCGGCGCCTGGCGTGGAGAAAGCCCCATGCCATGGGCACCACAGTGCCTGGCCCGTGCCCCGCACCGGGGCTGTGGGTCGCAAGGCGCCTGCCCTGCTGGCAGCTGGGACCTGAAGGAACTGCCCCGGAGCAGGCTGCCCCCAGCCTCGGGGCCACGGGCTGGCACCTCGCCCTGCCAGAGTCTGGGGGCGGCAGGGCCAGGGTCACTGGGCTGTCGGCGAGGGGCACCAGCCGGCTCTCGCTGCGGGCGGGGAGGTCTGTGGCCCCCTGAGCCCGTTCACCCTGAGCCGTTCCCAGCAGACGCCTGGGCTGCGCCCTTGGACAGGGGAGCCGGCGTGGGGCCGCCTGTCAGGTGACCCCTTGCAGCGCGTGACCCCTGAGCCCACTCACTGCCCCCCGCCGGGATGGTGCCGGGGCGCAGGGGGCTGAGCGAGGGGACGTGCCGGCAGGCTCTCTCTTGGCGGGGGTCTGCGCTGGTTCTGGTCCGTCCGGGCTGTTGGAAGGATGGCCCGGGGCCAGGCTCTGGGCCCACGGCGCGGCGAAGGGGGCCCCCCATGGGCAGCGTGCCCAGCAGATGGCTGTGGGAATTTAGGCTGCGTCCCCGGCCTCCCCCCCCCTGCCGGCCCCTCCTCCTCCTTTCCAGCCATTCTCTGCCCGCCTGCCAGGTGCGGATGGGGTGGCCGCCTGCCAGCCAGCGCAGGAGGGGCAGGGCCCTGGCAGCCCCCCCATCTCTGCCCCCGAGCCGCAGTGATGGGGAAGGAGCAGCTGTGCCCGGCTCAGCTTCCTGCACCTGCCCCCGCGCCCGCCTGCGCCCGCCTGCGCCCGCCCACGCTCTGGATCAGTCACTGCAGCCCCGCTCGCTCCAGGGAACAGCCCCGGCCCCATGGAAACGCCCCGGCCCCAGCACAGGGAGGGGAGTCAGGTCCCTGCTGAGCCGCTCCCCCGCCCGGGCTGCACCATGGGCCGTTGCCCCTCCCTGTGAGGGCACAGGGCACAGACCCGCAGGATCGGGGCCAGGGCCCAGCTCGGGGACAGTCTCTGGGAGGCCCCGTCCGTGGGCCAGGCCCCGAGGGGTCTCGCTCTCCCTCCAGGGGAAGCCACGTGGCTTCACCGCCTGCTAGACCGGACCCCTGGGCCTGCTGCCCCCCTGCTGCGTCCCGTGAGCTCTGGTCAGCGCGTCCCACGGACACAGACCCTGAGGGAGACGTGTCCCGTCCCAGGGAGCAGCGCGCCCTGCGCCAGCGTCTGCAGGGACACGCAGCCGGGCGGGGGGTTAGTCGCTGGGCCTGGCACGGGCAGCCCAGGGTTGGCCGGAGGAATGACGGTTACGGCTGAGCCCCCCTGCTCGGCCCCAGGCCCAGCAAGCTGCAGTGACCCCTGAGCTCAGGCTCCGTCTCTCCGTCCGTCCGTCCGTCCGTCTGATCTCCTCCGGCAGGCGCCCGCTGTGCCCGACTGCTCCGCAGCCCACACGAGCCCCCCGCCCCAGTCCTTTGCTCTCCGGCTGGGGAGGTGTGGCTCAGCTTCCTGCAGAGGGGATCTATGGGGCAATCTGTGGGGCGCTGGCTGCTAGGTGTCCACGTCTGGGCAATTGGATCTGCCGTTGCCCTCTCAAAAGCTCCGTTGACGTGGGGCCCAGGCCCCAGAGAGCTGCACCCGGAGCCTCTGCAGAGAGCAACAACCCTTCCTACACCCCCCCCCCCAGGTAACCCGCAGCCTGGGGGAAACTGAGGCACATGCAGGCTTCCTAGAAACATGACAGTAAATCCCCCTGTGGTCAGACCGTGCCCCAAGTGTGTTCCCGCCGTGTTGTGGGTAGCCAGGTGCCGGCACGTGGGACGGGGAGGGAGGAGCGGGTGCTGGTGGAGGCCCGGTGCAGCGCGGTGCGTGGGGGGGGCATGGCAGGGACAATGGGCCCATCCTGCAAACCCTCCGCCCGGCATCATCCTGTCAAAGGTCTTGATTTCGGAGCCAGCCCCGGGCCTGGCCGCTGCGGGGGGGGGGGGCCCACGCTGACGCTGCTGCGTGTAACGGCCGGGAGCCCCACGCTCCCCACGCAGCCCCCTGAGCCGGGACCCTGCCGCCCCGCCGTGCCCAGCGCTGCCGCTGGCGCCTGGGTCTCCCCATGCTGCTGCCTCCCCGCGCAGGCGCCTTGTGGGGCCCAGCCCTGCCCACAGCTGCCCCCAGGCTCCAGCACCCCCCCAAGCCCGGCCCCCCTGCTCAGCGCCAGCTGCGACGGAGCCACCTCCAGTCCTGGGGAGCAGCAATAGCGAATGCAGCGCGGGGGCTCCCTGGGCGGGGGTGGGGGGGACTGGGCATGCAGGGGGTCTCTATAGTGGGGCACCGGGCCTGGGGGAACTTGGGGGGGGGTAGCAGCATCTGTGTGAGGCCCCACCCCTGGAGCTCTAACACTGTGTGGGGGAGAGGTGCTTCTCCCCCCGAACACGCCAGGGCCCAGGCCAGACTGTGACTCCTCAACATGGGGGTTGGCAGCCCCTCCCCCGACACCCTGGGGGGGGGCTCAGCACTCGGGTCTGTGGCCATGGGTCGGTTACTCCGGATGGGGGGAGACAGGACAGAGCCCCCCAGGGACTGGAGCCACTAGCCCCGGTGGGAACACCGGGCCCCGGCTGGGTACAACGCTCTGGCCGCTGCCCCTCGCTGGGTGCCCCTGTCTTATGCCCGACCCGCTTCCCCCCCACAGTGCCCGAGGCTGCGGGGCGCATGGTGCCAAGGGGCAGGTGTTCCTGTGACTGCCCCCCAGGTCCTGGCAAGCTGGCACCTGGGCTCTGCAGGGCCTTCACCCTGCTCTGCGGGCCCCCCCAGCTCTGTGGGCACCCCCAGCTCCCCTGGGCCCCCCACGCTCCCTCCCCTCCCCTCCCCCGTGCTCCGCAGTGACCTTCACGCTGACTTTGATGCCTCAGACACTTGTGGGTGTTTTACTTTCATTCCTACTTTTACCCCTTTAAATTATTGATCTGGGCTGGGAATAAATCTCAGCTTCTGCACAGGGAGGACTCGGGGCTGGGCTGGCAGGGGCTGCGGGGTGGGAGTGAGGGGCCCTGGCAGAGCTGGGGGGTGGGGAAGCCCAGGGGGTGCGAGGCGGGATTGTGGGGCACCGGCAGAGCTGGGGGGCGGGGAAGCCCAGGGGGTGTGGGGCGGGATTGTGGGGCACCAGCAGAGCTGGGGGTGGGGAAGCCCAGGGGGGTGCGAGGCGGGATTGTGGGGCACCAGCAGAGCTGGGGGTGGGGAAGCCCGGGGGTTGTGGGGCAGGAGTGGGGGGCACCAGCAGGCTCCTGCCAGCGTCTCAGTTTCCTGCCGGCTGGGCTCCATGCACGGCCCTGCAGAGCCGCCGCGCAGGGAGCCGTTATCTCTGCAGCTCAGGCGCAGGCTGGCTCCGCGTCCAGGCGCCTGCGGGAACTCCCGGGCCGGGTGCACGGCCGTGAATTATTCACAGCTCGCTCGGTGCCGTGGAGAGCGGAGACAGCAGGAAAGGAAGGCATCGGGCGGGGGCTCGCAGGGGCTCCCTGCCCAGGCGTGCGGGGAGCTGGGCCGGGGCCGGAGGCTGGGCCCGCGTCTCTTGCACCGGGCACGGCTCCCTGCTCCCCACGGGCTGGGCCCCGGCCCTCGCACTCGGGCCCCGGCGTGGGCAGTGGGGCAGGCACTTTGGCGACGGGCAGGGGCTGCTCGTCCTCACCCCGCTCTCCCGCCAGGCCGGGCCCTGTCCCTCCCTGACCCATCCTGCGCTCCGGGGGCTCTGAGCCGCACGCCCCGGGCCGGGCACATGGTCCCACCCTGCTCGGAACTGCTGACGCTGGAGCTGGTTGGCCCCGGCCCTGGTTCCTAGAGGCAGAGGCCAGGCCCCGTAGCCAGCCCCTGGAGGGCGCGGGGAAGGATGCGTGAGCGGGCAGGCAGCGCGAGGAGGGTCCCTGTGGCAGAGGCAGTGGGGGGCAATCGGGGAAGGAGCTGGGCCCCCGTCGGGCAGGCTGGGTCAGCCCCACTCCCCGTGCTGGGCGCTGTGCCCGGCCCAGGCCCCGCTCCCCTGCCGGGCAGGGTCAGGGCCCGCCAGCAGACCCAGGCAGTCCCGCAGGGCCGGAGCCCCGTGCCCGCAACCTCCCTATGGCCCAGGCCTCTCCCGCTGTGTCCCCTGCCAGGGGGCTGCACAGCTCCTGGGGGGGGGGGGGGGCCCGGTGGGGCAGCCTGGGGCCGGGCTGAGCGTTGCCGAGGGAGCACTGTGGGGCACCGGGGGGAGCTGAGCAGCGGGGGGGGGGGGCTGAGCAGCAGAGGGGGGCACTGGGGGGCACTGGGGGGAGCTGAGCGTTGCGGGGGGGGCGCCAAGCAGCGGAGGGGGACACTGTGGGGTGGGGCTGAGCAGCGGAGGGGGGCACTGTGGGGCACCGGGGGGAGCTGAGCATTGCGGGGGGGGGGGTGCCGGGGGCTCTTGATGCTGATTGCGATTCCGCCCGGCGGGGATGCGGAACCGGCTGCCGTGGGGGTTTGATGATCTCCGGCGGCGCTGCGGGAATCCGGGGGGGGGGGGGGGGTTCCCCCCACCGGGGGCCACGGAGGGGGCGGCCTCGAGGACCTGCAGCTGTCTGTGGAGGCTATGGCTGTCTGTCCTGCCGCTGCTCCCCCTCCCCAGCAGCGTCACCCCCGGGCTGTGGCACTGCCACATACGCCCCTCGGCACCCCCCAGCCGCGACACCCCCACAGAGACACCCCCCTGCCCGCCCCCCCCCCGCGCTGCCGCGCTCGCTGGTCTGCTCTCGCCGGACACGGGGCCGGAGCTCTGCACGGCCCAGCTCCTCTGCCCCTGCTGCTGCAGAGCCGCCCCGGCCCCCCACTGCCCCCGTTCCCATCCCCCGCAGCCCCGTCTTCCCACAGCTTGCCCCCCTGGAGCAGCTTGCAGCCCCCACCCCTCCGAGGGGGCCGCGTGCACCGAGATGGGGCGTCGTTCCCAGCCAGCCCCTGCGCTCGCCTGCCTGGCACCGGCCCCGGCACAGGGACACCTGCAGATGCTGCTAGCCACCCGCCACGGCTCTGCACGCCCCGAGCTGGCCCCTGCCCCGGTCCCTCCCACACTGCAGGGCTGCAGGGGCCCAGGCCCAGCCGCTTGGCACAGGGGTCAGTAGGATCCCCGACATCTTCCTGCCGGGTGGGCTCCAGGCGAGACGGCCGCCGGGTGCGGGAGACGGGCCGAGCGAGGCTGGGGACGTTCAGAGAGGCCTGGGAGCCCAGGGACATGAGGGGGATGGGGGGCTGGATCTCCTCTGCTCATGGCACCGATCCGTGGCCTGCACATGCCACGCGTCTCAGCCACTGGCTGCCAGGGGGGTGCCAGCCTGGCGGGGTCATGGACTCCCTGCAGCCAGGGGCTCCCCACATCCGGCCCTCCGCTGCCCGCGGGAGCTGTGTCGCCCGGCCCAGCCCGGCTCAGCCCTGCGAGGGTTAAGAGCTGCGCTGGTGTGTTTGCCTTGCGGGGGGAGCAGCGATCGATTTCCCCCCCCCTGAGCTGCAGTAAATCGCAGCTGGGAGCCATAAATCTGCCTCCCTTCACGGCAGTGAGGATGAGACGGGAGCTTATCTCCTGGCTGCCAGCCGGGGCTGTTGGCCCTCCCCGGCGCTGCGCACTGCACGGGCGCCTGCGCCCCCACGCGCTGCGTCCACGCACCAGTGTGTCCGCCTGCGCCCCCACGCGCTGCACTGAGACACCCCAGCATGGCCGCCTGTGCCCCCACGCGCTGCACCCCGAGGCACTGCACCCCATGGGCCAGCACAGCCGCCTGCACCCCCACGCGCTGCACTGAGACACCCCAGCATGGCCGCCTGTGCCCCCACGCGCTGCACCCCGAGGCACTGCACCCCATGGGCCAGCACAGCCGCCTGCACCCCCACGTGCTGCACTGTGACACCCCAGCATGGCCGCCTGCACCCCCACGCGCTGCACCCATGCGCCGGCACGGCCGCCCCGGGCCCTGACACCCCAGTACGCTGCGCCAGGCCGGGCCCCGTGAGGAAGGGGGGAATGTTCCAAGGTGCGGCTCAGTTTCCGCCGTGCACCGAGCTGTGTCGACGCTGATGGCTGGTCCCCCTGTAACTGCTGCAGCGGCTTCGCTGCCCACACGTGCCGGCACCGGGCGGGGTCTCTCCGGTGCAGTTAATCCCCCTCCTGGCGAGGCGGGGCTGGGGCGATGGAGAATTCCTGCGCCCACCTCGCGCCTGCCGGCTGCCCGGTTCTCATGCCTCTGAGCCACGCAGCCGGCCGCCCGGACGTGGGTGCAGCGCCCAGCCCTGGCTATCATAGAATCATAGAATATTAGAGTTGGAAGGGACCTCAGGAGGTATCTAGTCCAACGCCCTGCTCAAAGCAGGACTAACCTCAGCTATATCATCCCAGCCAGGGCTTTGTCAAGCCTCAGCTTAAAAACCTGTAAGGATGGAGATTCCACCACCTCCCTAGGTAACCCATTCCAGTGCTTCACCACCCTCCTAGTAAAAAACTTTTTCCTAATGTCCAACCTAGACCTCCCGCCCTGCAACTTGACTATGACGGGCCGGTGCTGGGGTTTGTCCTGGGTGAGGGGGCTGTCTCCCCCAGGTCTGGCAGGGACCAGCCTCTCTCAGTGGGGGGCCCTCCTGAGACCATGGGAACCCCGAGGGCTGGGCTCGGACGGACGGATGGATGGACAGACGTTGCTCAGCAGGGCGCTGGAGAGGGAGCGCAGCGTGTGGACGGGGCAGGTGATAAAAACTGGGCTCCCAGGGCCAGCGAAGGGAAACCAGGGACTGCCCCGGCAGCCTGGCTGCAGGGAGCCCCGGCTGGGCCCGGCTGGCCTCTGCCCGACCCTTTGCTGGCCGGAGGCCTCCTGGTGCTGGGGCCGGTGAGTGGGGAACCCGGCTGCCCGGGGAGGCGACCGGGGGCCGCTGCCGACGCCTGCTGAGGCCCCTGGGTCCCTGCGGTGGGAGAAGGTCTGTGACACGGCGTCTGGCTCAGCTGCACTCGCTGGGCAGTGTCCGTGGGGCGAGGCAGGAGGCTAGAGCCCAGGGGCTCCGTCTGGGGGGCGGTGAGGCCATGTGGGGGAGGAGTCAGGCCCCACGGGTGCTCCTGGGGCCTGTTTCAAAGCTGGGTCCTAGCACCGAGCCCGGGGCACCCTGACGCGCTGCTACAGTCCCCCAGGCCGTGCCAGGCCCTGCACACACCTGTACAGCCCCCCCCTGTGCCACGCCAGGCCCTGACACGCTTGTAGAGCCCCTCCATGCTGTGCCAGGCCCTGACACACCTACAGACCCTCCCGGGCCACGCCGGGCACTGACACACCCATACGATGGGCAGTCCCTGCCCCCGGGAGCTCACAGTTTGGGATTCTGACAAGACCCAGCCATGGGGCAGAGCTGGAGGGGCAGGAGGGGGGCTGGCAGCGGGAAGACGAGGCTGCAGCACGTTGGCCCATTTTTCACATGAGGAGGTCTGATGAAGTGGAGGTATCTGGGGTTTTCTCTGACTGCTGTGTGTGTGCCTCAGTTTCCCCATATGTTACTCATGTTTTCCAGTGCGGGGACCCGGCTGTGTGGTCATTGCACAGGCCACTGGGGGGCGGATGGGCCTTCCCCGGACACACGTCCAGTCCGCAGACAATGGGCAGGCGCCTTTGCCCGCCTGAGTCAGGCAGCTGGGACAGGCTGTGGCAGGTGGAGACCAAGAGGAATGGCCACGTAGCCCGGGAAGGAGACAAAGGGCGGGGGAGGGCCTAGGGGACGTGTCGGGGGGTGGCTGGGGAACCAGGCCAGTCCCCCGTGCGGGGTCGGGGGAGCAGGGCCCGAGAATGGGGCTCCCCAGTAACTCCCAGCTGCGCTGCTAGCAAAGTCCTACGCTGCGACCCTGAGAACGAACAAACCTCCTGCCTCCCGCGCTAGCTGGGACTCGCCCTGGCTGTGAGGCGGGCGCCCGGCCCTTTGGGGGGTGGAAGGGTTCCCCAGGGTCCCATCCAGGGGGAGCTGAGGCCGCAGGGGTGTGTGGGGACCCGGGGGGAGGCAGACTCCGAGCACTAAAGTCCTGCCTGGGTGGTCCCAGGGCCCGGTTCCTGGGGGGTCCATCACAGTCGTCCCCACGGGTCACAAGCTGGCTGTCCTAGCGAGCTGGGCCGGGCCAGCCAAGGGGCAGCGTGACGTCAGCACTGGGCTCCACTCCCACCCGGGGCATTCCTCGCGGGCCGCTCAGGGAAGGTGCCTGACGCACACAGCTTCAGCAGCGCTGGCCCGTGCAGGGAGCGGCCGGCAGAGACTGTCTTTCCAGCCCAAACGATTCCAATGGGGTGTTGAGATGCCCATAGGATCCATGGGGCGTGGGATCCATGGGGTGCAGGGGGCCAGGATCCATGGGGCATAGGATCCAGTGGCTGGGGGTGTCCCGGCTCACTGGGGGGGCTCTGGTCCCGCTCTGAAGGAAGGCGGGCAGGACTCTAGCGCAGCGCGTCTCCCCTCGGGGCCCCCTCGCGCCAGGGTAAGCGCCTGCAGCGCTCAGCACCCCTCTCCCGGCGTGAGCCCCCCGCAGCGTCGCCCCGGAGGAGACACCTGTGGAAGCCTCACACGCCCAAGGGGCCGGGCACCCGCCTGCAGCCGGCCGCGACTCTCGGCCAGCGAGGTAAATGAGGCGGGTTTATTCCTCGGCGGGACGCAGCGTGGAACAGCTCTTGTGAGCGAACCGTCGGCAAAGCCCTTCTCGGGGGGCAGAGCCTGGACTCCTCCCCCTCGCCCCCCGAACCCCACCCCAGGGGACTGAGCCGCTTCCAGCAGCCCGGCCTCAGCCACGCCCCTCACCCCCCCTCCGCCCTTCGCCTCCTTCCCGGGCAAACAGGTCCCCTGGCCTCCAGCTCTCGCTTTGTTCGCCAACACCTCGGGCTAGTGTCAGCCATTGTCTGGGCCCGGGCAGCCAGGCGGCCGTCACACCTGCCCGCTAGGGCCTCTGCAATGACCACACACCCTTACCCCACCACCTAGGGACTTGAGTGCCACACCGGGGAAACTGAGGCACACAGGATTCAGAGAAAACATTAAGAACACTCCCACTTTGTCACGGGGGCCAGGATCCATGGGTATGGGGTCCTTGTAGCGGGTGGCCAGGATCCATGGGGCGGGGGGTCTCTGTGGCGAGGGTCAGGATCCATGGGACAGGGGGGTCTGTGTGTGTGGGGCCAGGATCCGTGGGGTGGGGGATCTGTGTGGGTGGGGAGGCCAGGATCCGTGGGGCGGGGGGTTTCTGTGGCGGGGGATCCGTGGGACAGGGGGGGTCTGTGTGTGTGGGGCTGGGATCCATGGGGTGGGGGATCTGTGTGGGTGGGGAGGCCAGGATCCGTGGGGCGAGGGGTCTCTGTGGCGGGGGATCTGTGGGGCTTGGGTAGCTGCACGTCTCTGTTACAGGGACCTGCGCGCACTGGTCACCTCCAGCAGCCCTTTGTGCCGGGCGAGGCGTGGGGGTCCCTCCTGCGGCTGGCGGCTGGCGGGGTGGTGGCAGGGTAGCTTGCGGGGTGCTAGCAGCAGCTGGCCGTGGCCGTGGGCACAGAGCAGGGTGGATGGGCCCCTGGGCTGACCAGCCTGGCAGTGCCTCTGTGCCGTCGCTGAGACACATGGCCTGGCACCAGCACGAGGCGAGCGCAGCTGGGACCCCGTGTCTGGCTTGGGGCCCACAGCGCAGGGGGACGTTGGTGAATTGCAGAGGGGCAGGGCAGGGCCACGCGCACAGGGACAGGAGCCGAAAGCTGCCGTGTAGCGAGATGCTCCAGGACTGGAGAGAGCCGCTACGGGGTCGGTGGTTACAGGCCAGTGGGAACAACCCCTTGCCCAGGGGCTCTCCGGGCTAGCAGACGAAGGGCCAACACGAGCCAGGGGCTGGGAGCTGGAGCTGGCCCGGAAATGAGGCGTAGGTCTTTACCGGGCAGAAATTCCCTGGGGCCAGCTGAGCCGGGGGTGGTGGGTTCTCCCGCCCGGCGGGTTCTCCAACAGCTCTGCTCTAGGACGACCGGGGGCCGGGCTAGATCCCCACAATGGGCCCTTCTGGCCAGGGACTCCGAGAGTCCCAGTAAATGCCGCCCCAGCCGTGGGAGACGCTCCCTGCTGCCCCCGCAGCGGGCAGGTGCCCCAGCCCCGCAGAACGAGCGGATTAGCCCTGGGGTTGAGTTTCCCCATGGGCCAGTCTCTGAACCCTCCAGAGTCACTTGCCGACCCCCCAGCCCTGCTGCAGTGGGGCACTGCCAGGGACCAGGCTGGCCACGAGCCACGCCAAGGCCTCGGGGGCTGTGCCCTGGGAGCGCTGGCCCGGGGCTCCCCCGCTGCACGGGAGCCGTCCTGGCACCAGGCGGGGCCAGGTGAGACCCCCAGTCCGGGGCCAATCACCACAAAGACGCTCAGGGGTGGGGGCCCTTTGCCGGTCCCGCACTCCGTGGCTGCTCCGGACGCAGAGCCTGCCCACAGCCCTGCCTTCCTAGCCTGCCTCTCCCCCCCGTGCCCCCCGCCCGCCCGCCTCTCCGGCACCGGAAACACGCGGCTCTCCTGGCTCCTGCCTGCCCCGGCACTGCCTCACCATGGGAGCGGGCTTCCCGTCAGCTCGCGGGGCACAGAGCCGGCTGCTGCCTTCCCTGCAGCACTGCGTGACCTTGCGGGGCCGCGTGCGGCGCTACCTCGAGGCCAGCGACGGCTCAGCTAACCGCGGCCATGGCTGGGCCAGTCCCTGCAGCGGGCAGAGCCCCCCCAGAGCACAGCGCCGCTTCGCCCGCCGTCCTCCCAGCCCCAGGCGCTGGCTGCCAGGGGGCAGGGGCCTTCTCTTTGCGCCCTGACATGTTTTCATTCCCCTGGGAGCCAGGGGTGCTGCTCTCGGGGCCCGGAGCCTCGGCCTCCCCCGGGCACGGCTGTACATCGGCCTGCCAGGGCCCAGGACGGGGCTGGGCAAAGCGAAATGAGAGGTGAAACTCCCCAGAGGGAGCTGGATCTAACCAGGAATCGCCCCGCGGGAAGGGCCGGGGCCCCGTTGCTGGCACTTTTACCTCTGCCCAGGGCCCAGCCCCTGGCAGACGGGCCAGATGGGACCCGGCTGGGCACACCCATCTCTAGGTGCTGTGGCGGTTCCGCAGTCCGGGGAGCAGTGTCTGGGACCCCCTCTCTGGTGCCCCAGGGGTCCCTGCCCTGCCCCCCAACCCGTCGGCACTTGGCTGGGCTGGGTTCTGGTGCAGCCGGCGGCGCGGCCAGGGATTAGCGGTGAGCGGGATTGACACTTGCAGCGAGAAATGCACCCACTTCGACCCACCAGAGCAGCGGGGCACCAACGCGCGGGGAGGGGCAGCCTGGCGCCAGAGCGACGCGCGCGGACCTCGCAATAACCAGGAACCGCGGGGCGGGCTGTCAGGTGAGACGGGCTGGGGTCCCGGGGCCGGCAGGGCCCTGCATGGGGGTGATGTCACGGATTCTGCAGGATGAATCCTGGGGTGCAGCAGACGGGCACCGGTGAGCTCCGGGAGTAGATAGGGCTGGAGGATGGACCCAGGGGCCTGCCAGCCCCCGCCTCTCGCTGGTACCTCCAGCACGCATCTCCAAGAGGCTCTCCCCAGGAGTGATGGGAGGGGACTCGCTCACGTGGAGCTGGGCCCCGGTTTCCAGCCCTTCGCTCCAGCCCCGCTTCCCCCACTGCATCGCTCTGTCTTCCCCAGCCCGGGCCACACATTGCCGGGCTTAGAGGAAGCTCCGTGGCAGCGAAAGGGTTAAGCGCCCTGGCTCCCCCGGGCCTGGGCACTGGGTGCCGTGGGCAGGGACGCCTCGCTACGAAGCCAGGCCCGGGGGGCTGGGGTCTCCTTGCAGCCCGGCCGAGGGCTGGGTGGATGAACGGCCCCGGGGGTGCGCCCAGCGCCAGGGTCCGTGCCAGCCGTGGGGCAGACGGGCTGCAGGAGCAGCCGCTCGCCCGGAACCCCCATAAATCTCCCCCGGCGCAGCCGCGCCGCACCGCAGTCGATTGGATTTGTCAAATATTAAAATGAATGCAGGCTGAGCGCTGGCCGGCGTGCGCGGCTCGGCCCCCGCTCCCCACCCCTGCTCCTGCCCATGCATCACCCTGCGCGCGCCCTCGCCCTGCCGGCACCCGCAGCGCGGGGATAAATCATCCTGCCAGCGCAGCCTAAAGAGACGCTGATTGCTTTGTGCCGGTGCAGGGCTCACAGGGGAAATCACGGCGAGGGACTGGGGGGGGGAAGGGGGCACCACAGCAGCAATTTATTTATTTGATTTTCCTGGGGTTGGTTTTTTCCCAAACGCCCGCTGGGGAATTGCAGCGGCGGAATAGTAATGCCAGAACGCCGGCTCGTTAAAGTGTCGCGGGCCGTAATTCCTCCCCCATTAGCATTCCCAGGGAGCCCTCCCTCTGCGGGACCGCAGCTCCGGGACGGCAGGGGCCCTGAGACAGATGGACGGCAGGAGGGGCTGTCCGGGTTCTGCAGGGTAGTGCGGGGCAGCCTCGCCCTGGAGAGGCCCCCACAGCCAGAGCCTGACCATGGGGCCCATGTAGGGCGCACAGCTGGTCCATGGGGAGCCAGGACCCCGGCTGCCACAGCTGGCTGGGGTCAGACCCTCGGCCTGGTCCTGCCAGGGGAGGTCTCTTCACCCCCAGCCAGATTGGAGGGCGGGGGAGCTCCCCGCACATTCCCTGCCCCCCAGCGCACCGGGACGGGGCTGCGCTTGGACGCCCAGCTGGCTCCTCCGCGAACCCAGGCAAGGCACCCACAGGGATGGCTTGATACGGGGCTTCCACGGACAGACGGACAGACAGAGGCATTGCCTTGCGCCGCTCGCCAGCCAGTGGATATGGGGGGAGGGCTCGGTGCCCATTCTGCACGCCAGCTCCTGCCGGGGCCCAGGAACTGCCCCCGGGGGCCCCCTGAGCCGGAGGGGAGCCCAGCCGGGGCGGGGAGGGAGCTGAGCCAGCCCCTGGGCTGGGGGCGCCTGCTCTGCTCAGGAGAGATGGGGAGACACTGAGCACCCGCCTAAATACAGGGCCCTGCAGTCCGGCCCTGCCCGGCCCCGCTCTGCCCTGGCCTCGCCAGCTGCTTCTGTGGCTGGAAGCTGAGCCCCACCAGCCCCTATTGTCGCTCAGCCCGGGGCAAAGTGGGTACGGGGGGGCCCAGCTCCGAGCGCCGCCCTCCCCTCCCAGCCGGGGGCAGCGGGCGACTCCTGCTCTGCCCAGGGGAAGGCGATGCCCCGGTCCCCAGCCTGGCCGTGGCGGGCACAGGGAGGGACCGGGCCCCTCTCCCGTGCTGTGTGTCCGAGGGAGCGTCCGTCTGTCCAGGCAGGGGGGCGAATGGGGGGTGACCCTTGGGGCTATTTCAGTCGCTGGTTCCACCTATGTGTGGTTACACAGCTGGGCATGGGCGGCCTGGCCCGGGGGAGCAGGGGCCCGTCAGCCCCTCCCTGCCCGCCCACGGCTCCCTCCTGCCTCGGAAAAGGCCCAGTTCCCTGGGCAGCGGCTGGTGAGTCCCGGCGTGCAGGGAACGTGCCCCCGGTACCCCCGGCTGCTGGTGGGAGTCTGGTGTGAGATGGGCCTGACTGAGCCCTCCACACCCAGGGACCAGCTGGGGGAGCCGATGCCAGGGACCCCTCGTTTGCATAGACACACGCCCCCTCTGCCCCACGCGCGATGGCTGGGGCTGGGCTGGATCGCAAGTCGCCCAGCTCTGGGTGTGGGCGGGGGCAGTAGCGGGTTGTTATCCGGGGGGCAGAGCAGTGGGCGCCTGCCCCGAGCGAGGGGCTCACCCTCACCTGAACCGCGCTTGCTGTGCAGGGGTGGGGGGCCCAAGGGCCAAGAGCAGACTAGATGCTATTTAAGTTGCGCACCCCCAGGGCTGGGTCCATGGCCGTGGGGGGTGAGGGATAGTTGGTGTCTGCACGGCTTCGGGAGCAGTGAAATGGCTGGTGACCTGTGAATGCTGAGCCTGCTCTGGGGTAGTGTCATGGGGAAAGAGGCTCACCCCCGCCCCCCGCAACTGCTGGAACCCCTGACAGCTGCGTTAAGGGGGGCCTGGAGACATCCCGGAGGCTGCGGCAGAGAAGGCAGGGATGCCGGCAGAAGCAGACATGTTGAACACCTCCCCTGGCCCCCAGGCGGAAGGCTGGGTCGGCAGGGCCAAGACCAGCGGCTGTGAGTGGGGTGCGAGCGCTGGAGGGGGCAGGGCAGGGTGTGCCCGGGACATTTGTGGGGGGTGAGACGAGTCCGGAGCAGGGGAAGGCTGGGCCCAGCGCGCTCTGGGGGGCTGAACCGTGCCCGTGGTGGTTCCCAGGGTCAGGCCGGCTCCTGTTCCCGTTACTAGGAGTTTCTTTCCCCCGCGGACCCAGTGCGGGCAGGAGGGGCAGCAGGGCCCCTTAGGAGTGCCCGGCCGGGGGGTCCCAGGTATTGGGGGGCATGAGCCGGGTCTGGGCTGTGGCGTGAGGAGGAAGCTGGGCACTGAACCCGGCCGTGTCGCTGCTGGGCCACCTGCCACCCAGGCTGCACTGGGACTCAGCGGCCAGGAGAGGCAGGGGCAGACACGGATGCAGAGGCGATGTGGGGCTGGGATTCCAGGGCCCGGGAGGGTCCGTGCAGAGGCCCAAGGCCGGAGCAGTGCCGAGGGCCGGGGAGGGAGATGCCTGGCACAAAGAGCCCCTGCCTGGCACTGCTCCCGCTCGCCCACAGCCCCGACCCCAGGGAGGGGAAAATCCTGCCAAGCCAGCAGTTCCTATGGCCAGAAGGTAGGAGGGTCCCAGCACAGGAAAGGGAGCTGTGGGGCGATTGGTGTGGGGCAGAGGGCAGGGCCAGACAGGCCCAGGGCCGGGGCGGGGGGAGTTTGGCCCAGGTCCTGCAAAGGGCTGTGTCCCCGGCCCATTCCTGGCTCCTGGGGACAGGCCCGTCTCCCTGGGGTGGGCTGGGACGGACAGACAGAGGGACCGAGAGGCACAGCACTGCCTTCCTGGCCCCAGGCACCCGCTGCCCTGCGCTCTGCACCTGGACCTTGTTCCCATGCATCGGTGCCTCCCCAGGGCTTGGTGCCTCGGTTTCCCCTGGGGAGCAGCTGGCCGAGGCCAGCGGGTCTCTCCTGCAGCGAGGTGTGTTTGGCGGTGACGCTGGGCTGAAGCCCGTGGGGTGCTGTGATTTCCGTCCAGCTCAGACCTGTTCCTCTTGGTCTGCAGCTAAACCGGAGTCAGTCCGGTTTGATCCGAGCACCCACCGCCCCCTCCCTCTGCCTGGAGACTCGGCCACGTCCAGCCCATCCTCCCCCACCTGCCGGCAGGGCCCGTCCCTCTCTCGTCCGCTGAGCGTTTCCAAAGCGGCAAATGTTGGGAGTGTGACGCCGGGCCGGGCCGGAGATTCCTCGCTGCCCCGCGGCCGTTCCCAGAGCAGATCTCAGAGAACAGCCCCGCTTGCTTTGGAAAGTGGCGGTGCTGGAGAATCTGCCGCGGCCCTCGCTCCATTGTTCAATGGTCGATTACCCTCCCTCGTTTCCGTCGGAGTTTGTCTAGCTTCCAGCCGCGATTCCGCCGGCCCCAGCCCTTCCCGGAGCAGCGGGGCTCCCAGCCCTTCCCCTCGGGTGGGGGGTTTCCCCGCTGGGTCCATCTATCACTGAGCTTTTCCTGAGATTCAGCAGCCTCTGCTTCCCTTCTGTTCATCTCTGCGGCTTGATCTCGTGGCTCAGTCCCTGCACCTCCCGGGACCTCAGGTTCCCCTTCCCCTGCGCCAGACAGCCCCGTCTGTCCCCCGCCATTCTGCTGACTCTGGCCTGGAGCTGCCCTGGCCTGGCCACTGGCCGGCTGCCGGCTGAGCCTTGCCCCACGCTTGCCATGGGGTCTGACCTGGGGCAGATCCCTCTGCCCTGCCGAGGATCAGCTGGGAGGGTGCTTACCAGCCCCCTTGCTCCCTCCCTGTGTCTAGATCGCTAGTGTCCAAATTAAACCAGGCCAGACCTAGCCGCTCCGCACCATGGCCCCAGGGGCCCCTCCTCGCCCCACCCTGCTGCCAGCTGTTGGTCCCGTTCCCCCTCCTGTGGTTGGGTCGTTCCTGCCACAGTTGGGCAGAAAAGGACCTGGGGTCACAGGGGACGAGAAGCTGGATAGGAGTCAGCAGTGTGCCCTGGTTGCCAAGAAGGCTAATGGCACATTGGGCTGCGTTAGTAGCAGCATTGCCAGCAGATGGAGGGAAGTGGTGTTACCTGCACACTAGGGAACCCCGCCTGTACCCCACTCCGCAGCGCTCAAGGCATAACCCGGTTAAGGCACCCACCCATTCCCAGGTCCTGGGGCTCCGGGGAAAGGCACCAACCCCCACCCAATTCACGCTCCAGGGCCCAGGGTCACCCGTATCCAGCCCGTGCGGCTTGGAGTGTAACCTGTTAATTGAAGCACCCGCCTGTGCCCATCCGCAGGCTCCGGGTGTAATTCTCTGCTGGTTTGCGGGGCCTGTTACCAGGGCCGGAGCCTCCCCCAGGAATATTCTTGTTCTCTGTCCATTGCCAGCTCCCAAACCAGGACACGCGCTGAGCACCCGGAGCGCCCCACGCCCCGTAGGGCAGACACACGGCTCCTGGCCGGTCAGGCAGAGCATCGGGGACTCCAGCTGCACGGTGCGGGCAGCCGGGTGCTGAGATCCGGCCGCTCTGATCTCGGGCCGTGTCCTGGAGTTAGGATCCAGAGCACGTCCCTTGGGACCCGTTTACATCGTTAAACGTGGGTCCTGCTTAGCTGTAGCGTGACCAGCCATTTAAACTAAGTTACTACAAAACCCCAATCCCAGCCCATTACAAAGCAGTTCTTTAACCAGTCATAGCCCATCACCTGCATGGAGTTAAATCGTGCACACTTAGTTACGCAACAGACAGAGACAACCAAAGAAGCAGACAGGAATCTCTCAGATAAACAATAGAGAACTGGGGACCATACAGGCAGAACAATCAGACGTGTGGATTCTACAACCACAACTGTTCAGTGATTTCTTGCCAGGCAGAATGCTAGCAAAGGACGTTTTCTTTAAGCATCTTCAGATCTGTTTCTTTATCTGGTGGTGGCAGGTGCTATTAAGACAGTAGCACCTTCTTAACAGCCGGATGTTACATTGATTTGAAGTAGTTTCAGGAATGTGAAGATGTGACTCCTTGCTACTCAGCGTGTGGCTGCTGTCTCTCCTGATATGCCTGCTACTGCTTAGCCCACGAACAAGGCTGAATCTTAGCCAAAACACAAGGCCTCCCAAGGTCTCCGACCTTACAGTGATCATTCCCCTCTATTCGGCATTGGTAAGGCCACATTTGGAGTACTGTGTCCAGTTTTGGGCCCCCCACTACAGGAAGGATGTGGACAAATTGGAAAGAGTCCAGCGGAGGGCATCAAAAATGATGAGGGGGCTGGAGCACAAGACCTATGAGGAGAGGCTGAGGGAACTGGGCTTGTTTAGTCTGCAGGAGAGAAGAATGAGGGGGGATTTGATAGCAGCCTTTAACTACCTGAAAGGGGGTTCCAGGGAGGATGGGGCTAGGCTGTTCTCAGTGGTGGCAGGTAACAGAACAAGGAGCAATGGTCTCAAGTTGCAGTGGGGGAGGTCTAGGTTGGACATTAGGAAAAAGTTTTTCGCTAGGCGGGTGGTGAAGCACTGGAATGGGTTACCCGGGGAGGTGGTGGAATCTCCATCCTTAGAGGTTTTTAGGGCTCGGCTTGACCAAGCCCTGGCTGGGATGGTTTAGTCGGGGTTGGTCCTGCTTTGAGCAGGGGTGGGACTAGTGACCTCCTGGGGTCCCTGCCAACCCTCATCGTCTAGGGTTCTGTGGGACGTGGGCTCAGAGGCTTCTCCCACTCGCTCGCGCTCCCTCAGGTCTCTTCACTCAGCATTTGCTGCAATTCCTCGGCAATTCTGGGCCCTCTGCAGAGGCATTTCCCCTGCCCCCATCACCGTGGTGTCAGGGCGGCGTCTAGCAAGACACTGAGCGAAGTGCCTGCCATGAGTCACGTGTGAGGGACGGCTGTGTGTGCTGGGGGGGGGGGAGGCGCTTTGTCTGGGAAGGGTTTGGGGTTTAAAAGTGCTCTGTGCTGGGCAGGGACCATGCCTGGCACAGGAGGTGGGGAGGGTCAGGGGGTGTTTCTGGCTCTGGGGATGTTTGTCCCCCTGCAACAAAGTGGGGATTTTTGCATGTATACTGTGTGTGCCTCAGTTTCCCCTGTGTATCACACAAGTACCTAGGTGGTGGGACAAGGGGGGTGTGATTTTTGCAGAGACCCTAGTGGGCAGGTGTGACTGCCCGCGCACAGATAATGGCTGGACACTGTACCCTGCGACGGGTTGGAACAAAGCAAGAGGTGGAGGCCAGGGGACCTGTTTGCCCGGGAAAGAGGCGAAGGACGGAGGGGGCGTGAGGGGCGTGTCTGAGGCCGGGCTGCTGGAAGCAGCTCAGTCCCCTGGGGTGGGGCTCGGGGGGGGGGGAAGAGCCCAGGCTCTGGATTCCCCTGAGACGGGCTTTGCCGAGTGTTCCTGCTCCCTGCGCTCACAAGAGCTGTTCTACGCTGTGTCCCGCCGAGGAATAAACCCGCCTGTTCTACCTCGCTGGCCGAGAGTCGCTGCCGGCTGCAGGCGGGTGCCCGACACGCCCAGCCGGGGCCAGCCCTCGAGGGCAGCGTCTCCGCCCAGACGAGTACATAGCTCGGTTGTGTCAGCTCCCCGCCCCACCCCAGAGCAACGGGTGAGTCCAGGCGGGCTCCGTGACTGTCAGTGGGGGGCCGCTCTCAGGGTTGCAGGTGTGATGGGCTCGCTGCCCCCGCACTGCAGAGGAGACGCGCACTGGCCTCTCCTAGCTGGGCACCCGCAGGGCTGCAGATCCGCGGCCACGGCTGCTGAATCGCCGAGTCCAGCCAAGGGACGAGGCTGGAATCAGGGAGGCCGGGCGGGGCCGGGGCCCTTAGCCAAGCGGAGTCAGTCGCGGACGCTGATGTGGGAGCCCAGCATCGGGGAGGAATCCCAGCGCTCTCCTCGACCCGGACAGAAGTGACCCGGCGGGAGGGGCGATGAACCTCCAGTCAAAGGATCTGCACCAGGCCTGCACACCCTCAGGGTGCGTCCCTCTGTCCGCAGCATCCCCCACCCCTGCCCACTGGCGTCCAGCGCCAGCCGGCTGTGCCCGTGCCGCTCGCTGGGCCTGCTTCCTGCAGACCCCAGCACAACGCAGCCCTTCGCTCGCTCTGCTCTCTTCTCCTGCACCGGGGTGGATGTTCGGGTTATTGCCGACACTGCTCCTCTGTCCTCCACAAAGAGCAGAACCACCTTGGCTTTCTGCAGCCCTCTGGGAAAAACCAGTCCATCCGCTTGGAAAATCTTCCCCGGCTGCCTCCGCGCTGGCTGGCTGGTGGCTGTCGAAACTTTCCAAGCATTTGCTTTCCATTAGTAACGCAGGGTGTGCGTGTGTGTGTGTGTGTGCGTGCGTGTGTGTAAAAATTTACTTAGCATTAGCATAGCTTTTTAAATTTTCAAAGTGCTGTAAAAACCGGAGCTAATCTTCACAGCTATTTTTTTAAGCTCATTACCCCCTAATTGTTCAAACTTCTCATCTTTTCTTTCTGATTAAAAGCACATTTTAAAGGAGCAGTTCAGTATCTCAGCTATTTTAGAGTCAAATGAATTCCATCCCCCTGCTCCTTTATTAATAACCTGCTCTCACGCTGACACCCCTTCCCCCGGGGCTCAGAACGAGCCCGCCTGAGAAGACAAGGTGACAGCCGTGCTCTGGAGGGAGGGATTCAAAGGGAGTTACAAATCTCTCTCTATCAATCTAGCTGTCCATCCCCACTCGCCCCCATCCATCTATCTATCTATCTATCTATCTATCTATCTCCATACACTCTATCTGTCTATCTATCTATCTGTCCATCCCCACTCGCCCCCATCCATCTATCTATCTATCTATCTCCATACACTCTATCTATCTATCTATCCCCACTCGCATCTATCTATCTATCTATCTATCTATCTATTTACCTACCTAACCTCCCCTCTGTCTGTCTGTCTGTCTGTCGCTGTCTGTCATAGAAATGCCATTTGCAATTTCTCTTTCCCTTTCTAACGATGATAATACTGAAGAGGCTCTACAGAAAGAGCCCGTTGAATGGCGTGTGGGCGGGTGTGCGGGGATCTGCTGGGTGAGTGGGTGGCACAAGGGTGGGCCGGTGGGTGAGCGAGGGCGTCGGGTGCCTTCGTGTCTTTGTCCGTGACGAGCTGGCGGAGGGTGTGGGGGTTGGAGCTGGCGCGGCGGGAGCTGGGCACGCGCGAGGGTGGCTCTCATTTGCCTGCAGCCTGGGCCCGGGCCCTGGGAGATTCTGCCTCCAGCGCTCAGCGGTCGCCAGGGTGGCCACGGAGTCATGGTCCCAGGGGTGGGGGTGTCTCCGGGCGGTATCCTAGGGGGCAGGAACTGAGCAGGATTTAGGGACCCCAAAGCGACTCGCCGGGGGCCCCAGGGTGATCCTGGGATGTACGAATGGGAGAAGCAAGTGGGAGCAGGGCTGGGATTTTCCCTCTCGCCCCTGGGCCCCTGCGGCCAGCCCTGGGCTCTGCACGTCACACAGGAGGTTGCCAGCCTGGAGCGAGGGCCGGGCACAGCCACCCAGCGAGTCACGGGGTGAAAGGCTTGGAGCGCCCGTTTGGCGGATTATCCCCCTGCCTGGAGCGTGGCCTGCGCCTGTCCCTCGGCGGGCGATTTTCCTCTGGCTGTATTACATCGCCTGTTGGCTGCTGGCGCCCGTTTGACCACGGCTCAGACAGCTCTGGGCCCGTGCCCTGCCCCAGCATTATCCCCACGGTGACATCTGCAAACGTTACCAGCGAGGTTTGAGCGGGGAGCCTGGCGTGACAAAGGGGGGTCCCGTGGGAGGGGACGGGCCGCACTGACAGCCCAGTCACGCTGGCTGGGGTTGGGGGGTGGGAGGGTGTTTTTGTGGCTGTTGCTCTTTGAGCCCAGGGAGAGACGTGCCATTGCCAGGCGGGCCCAGTGCTAGGGCAGGGCATGATCTCCTCCCAGCAGCATCCCCCACTCTGGCCAGTGGGAATTTTCAGTAATAGCTTTATGAGCCCTGGGTGTGCCTCAGTTTCCCCGTACGTCGTGGTGTCACCCAGCGGGGGGCAGGGCAGACCGGTCGGCTCTCGGGGAGGCGTAGACACATCGGTGTGAACGTCGCCAGCTCTCTGAGCCGGGACGGGTCATTACGGACGGGCCGAGGCCGACCCCACATCAGTGGAGAAGCCTGGCAAACAACGGCAAAGCCGGTCCCAGGGCCCTGACCCCCAGTGCCCGGGGGGATGGGTTTGCCCACCTCTCTGCTGGGTGCCATCCCCCGGCCGGGGAAGGCAGGGCTGGAGGCAGGGGGTGGGGGACACGAGCTGCCCCAGGAAGGAGTCGCGCTCTCAGCCGAGCTCTGAGCCAGGAGGCCAGGCCGGTCCAGGGGTGGCAGGTCCCCACCCAAGCGACGCCTGGTGTCAGCGGAGCAGCGTCGTCCTGCGCGGGTGCCGCGCTGCGTGTGATGCCACGCCTGAGATAGGCAGAGTGTGGCCACCGACCTGCCTTCCTCCGGCTGCCCACGGCCTGCCCGGGCCGGGCCCAGCTGAGTAACAAACCCGCCCAGCTGCGTGTCCCTGCAGAGGCTGGCGCAGGGCGCGCTGCTCCCTGGGACAGGACACGTCTCCCTCAGGGTCTGTGTCCGTGGGACGCGCTGGCCAGAGCTCACGGGGTGCAGCGGGGGGGGGCAGGGCAGGCCCAGGGGTCCAGTCTAGCAGGCGGTGAAGCCACGTGGCTTCTCCTGGAGGGAGAGCGAGACCCCTCGGGGCCTGGCCCACGAACGGGGCCTGCCAGAGACTGTCCCTGAGCTGGGCCGTGGCCCCGATCCTGTGGCTCCGTGACACTCACATCTTGCCCGTGTGCTGCTCCCTCCTGACTCCCCCGAGGCGGCAGTGCCGCAGCTGGCCGGTGCACCGGGATTGGCTGTGCCCCGACCTTGGGATAATCTTCAATAGGATTAAGAGCTTAAACGTCTCCGTGTAATTGCTGGGCGCTGCCTCTGCATCTGCCGAGCCGACACGTGCCCACGCGGGGCCGGGAGCTCCCTGCCACGCCAGCGCCGTCCCGCTGGCCAGGGACTCTGCGTGGGACCAGCACCTCCAGCGGCCCATGGGTCGCCCCGAAGGGCTGAGCCCGCACCGGCACCCGGGCACGGCAGAGACAACAGGCTCTCCAGGCAGCCAGGACAGGCAGGGGCACAGAGAGCAGAGCCGGGCCGTGGACAGGAGATGGGCCAGGCCCTGGTGCCGACATAGCGGGATGTGCTCCCTGTTCAGACTGAGTCCATTGCTGCTGCATCTGGGCGGCGAGGAGCTCTGCAGGGGGGGGCCTGGTGCCCGTGTGGGGCTGCCGGGGGTCCGAGGGCAGGGCCGTGAGCCCGGGTTTGCTGGGGAGAGGGTGTCCCCAGCGCCCGACCGTCCCTGCAGCGGGAGGGCATCTCCCTCATCGGCTGCGTGGTTGTCTTGGGACCGGTGCCTTTGCTGGCTCCCCCCGGGGGTGCTGGGATTGGTGCCAGGCTGCCCGCGTGCCAAGCCAGAGTGGGGACAGAGCGGGGCACGCGTGAGCGAGAGACCTGCTGCCCCTCCAGCTGCAGGGCAGTGGGCCCGGTCACGGCTGCTGTGTGCTCCCTGTCCACTGGCGTGGCTGGGGGGACGCGGCTATCGGCAGAGCCCAGGGTGTGCCCCTGGTGCCCAGGCAATCTCTGCCCGCTGTGCCCCGCCTTGCACCACCTGGCAGCCCCAGGGGACCCCCGAGGCTGCTGTTCCCTAGCCTGGGGCGGCTCCAGGACAGGGGCGGCACAAAGGCAGCTTAATGTTGCCCCCCCCAGCCTGGCCCGGGTGCAGCAATGAATCTGGCTCAGCCTCTGCCCGTATCCCAGGGGTCCTGGGGGTGCAGGGTGAGACGGGGGCAAAGGGAGCTGCGGGGCCCAGACTCTGAGCCGTGGCCGGCAGGACGGATCTGGATGGCATAGTTAGTACCACTAGGCCGGGTGCTGTGGGCTGGCACGTGGTGGCAGCTGGCTCCCGGGTGGGGGCTCCGTGCCCTGTGCCAAGGGCACCCCAGGCCGGGAAAAGCCCTTCCATGGGTGTAGAGGCAGAGCTGGGGCCGGTGCAGGAATCGCCTGGCCCGGGCGAGGCAGGTCAGGCGGCAGCGGGGCGGGGGGACGTCTGGGACCGTACCTCTCCCGCTGCGGCCTGGGCTGGCCCAGCTCAGGGGCACGATTGCCCAGTGCTTGGGATGTCGCGCCCCAGGCGAGGGATGCCCTGGGCGGGGCTTAGCCTGCAGGCTGGGGTCCTGTGGGGGGCTCAGCCCCTAGGCAGGGGTCCTGTGGGGCGAGGAGGAGGTTCACACATGCTGAGTGCTCCTGCCGGCCCTTTGGCAGCACTCGGGGAAGCCTGTGTCCAGTCGCCCCCACACGCCCGGGCGGGCCGGGCCGGATCCCAGGCAGGGCCAAGGCTGGAGCCGGGCGCTGCCTTCCCAGCCCCCCATCTGGCTAACGGGCCCTGACATTGCAGTGCGATGTAGCGGGAGCCCAGCGCTGAATATTCATGAGGCCGCCCGCCCGGCTGGGCCGCTCGTGTGATGAATCATGCCGTGTTCCCTCACCTGCACGCGCGGCTCGCTCCGGCGCTGCCGGCTCCAGCCTGCGACGGGCCCCTCCGCCCGGGCCCCTCCGCCCTGTGTGCCCCTCGCCAGGCAGGAGCCGGCACGGCGCCTCGCCGTGGGTGTCTCCCGCCTGCGTCGTCTTCTGCCCGTGCCTGGCGGGGAGCTGTGGGGCGGGGGCAGGACTGGGGGGCGAGGAGAAGAGGGGCTCCAGGGGCTGTGTTTTCTCCAGATCCCAGGCACAGTGGAGTACCCGCTGCCCTGGCCATTCCTGGGCTCGGGGCTGTGGGGCCCGGGCTGTTGCTGGCTTCCAGCGCTGATTGTGCTCGGTGTGCGTGCCTGGGTCTGTCTGTCTGTCCTAGCACAGTCCGTGTGTCCATGAGCCAGGCCCTGCTCAGGGTAGGGCGGGGGGGGGCCCTTGCCCTGCCCATTGGCGCAGGTCCAGGCTCCCCGATCCAGCGGGGTCTGTGTCCGGCACCGTCTGCTGGGCGGCTCACCCCTGGGGTACCGCGGGGCCACCCTGCGCTCGGAGCCTGCGGGAGCGGACGTGCTGAGACAGGCTGGTCTGGGCCCACGGGCAGCACCTAGCTAGACAGACAGACAGACAGACAGACAGGCGATGGCTGGGCAGGAGAAGCCCCGTAGCCAGATGAGTCCAGCCTGTCCTGCCAGCAGAGCCTTCGCCAGGATGTTCACACGCTGGCGTCCTGGTCACACGGCCAGGCTGGAGCCACTGAGCACCGGCCCCCCAGCCCCTCCACACCCGCCCGCTCTGTGCCTTGTCCTAACCCTGGCGGGGGGGCGGGGGGGCGAGCTCGCTGGGGCAGTGCCCTTGGCTCTGCGGCCTGCCCCATGGCGCATCAGGCGCTGCTGGCCATGGCCGGGCTCCCTCGGCGCCGTCTGCTCTTCCGACGTGATTTTGTGCCTCCCTGAGTCCCCGGGTCTCCTCCCCCCTCACATCCCTGCCCCAGGCTGCCCCGCGCTGGGCCGGCCAACAGCTTCGGGGCCAGCCAAAGCCCAGGGTCGTTCGGGGCACGGCCCTGCTGCCAGGGGCTGGGGTCTCACGGAGCCGTCACCACATGGGCGTCGCGCCGGCATCTCTCTGGGCGACGGGAGGCAGCTGGGCTCCGCGGCCAGCCACCGCTTTCCAGCTGTGCAGTTCATTTCTGGCCCCAGGGCCCGACCTGCCCCCCACCCTGCCTGGGGCCCAGCCTGCCCCCTGCCCGCCTGGCTCGGGGCAGATGCAGTGCCGTGGTGCTGGCGGGTTGGAGGCTCCCGCCCCCCTGGCTGCCCCGTGGCTGGAGTGCAGTAATGCGGCCGTTGTTCACCCGCGCCCTGCGTGCCCGTCTCCCCGACACCACCCCGCTGCTGCCGTCTGTGCCGGTGTCACCCGGAGGCAGGGCTCCCACGATGGGCCCCGCGCGGGCAGTGCCCGGGTCAGCTGGCAGACGAGGCAGAGAGCTCGCTGGGCTGCCGGGGGAGGGCAGGGCCGGGCGAGAGTTCGAGGGCTGGGACCCCCGCCAGGCGTGCGGCAGGGTCGCCGTCGGGCCAGGCGGCCTCTGCGGCCAGCTCGAGAACTCGTCACCCGGCTCTGGTGTCCTGTGCGAAATGCCGCACGCTGGGGAACTGCCCCCAAGAACTGCCTCTGGGCAGCTCTCGCTGAGGTACCCGGCCCCCCCAAGTCGCGTCCCCGGCATCCTGTCTTCAAGGGCAGCCCCCTGCCCCGCCGTGGGGACTCCCCCAGCGCCCCGGCTGGGATCCCGATCTCGTCCCAATGTGTCTGCAGGGCTCTGTGGGGAGCCGGGGGGGCCGGGCTGACATTTACCATCCGCTCAGTGCACAAATTACATCCATATTCATGGGCAGCGCTCAGAGCCGCGCCTGTCCCCGCTGATTACAGCGCCCGTCCGCAAGGAGAGATCGCTCCCGGCTAACAGCCCAGCGCTCGGCTCTGCCGGCCCGGCTGGGCTCGAGTCTCTGCGCCGGGCCTGCAGCCAGCCTTTGGCGTGGGAATCGGGGCAGCGGGGCTGACCGGAGCCAAGGGCCCCGGCCCCCAGCCCACACGCGTGTCCCCGGTGAAGTATTGCTCAGCCCTGGTGTAGGCCTGGCACACGCACAGAGAGGTGTGCGGCTGTGACACACACGAGCAAGCGAACGGTGTGCACAGTGTCTGGGTCACTAGCAGCGACGTGTGTGTGTGTGTGTGTGTTGCAGGCACCCTTGGGGGAGTTCTGGGGGGGTTAGGCCTGACTCACTGACGGGGGAGGGAAGTGTGCAGGTGGAGATGGGCTGCGGGCACTGTGTGTGTGTGTGTGTGTGTGTTCGGGGGGGGTGCAGGATCCCAGGGACCCCAGCCAGCGCGGGTGCTACCCGGCGTAGCCAAACGTCGAGATGCCGGGTGGACCCGAGCAGGGCCAGGTGCAGAGCGAGCACCCGGCTGGCTTGTGCGGGGGTGGCCGCTGCGGCAGGCAGCTGCAGCTGCAGAGACAAATGGAGCCACGTTCCCTCCCTGTGCGGGAAATGAAAGGTTCACGCGCGCCCCGGGGAGCACCCAGAGCCGCGCGGTGTCCCGGGAAGGGCAAATCCGGCTGGCTGTGTGTGGTGCCCTCCGCCGGCGGGCGCTGGCAGGGCCACGGTGCGGCTGGCTCCCTGTGTGCCCAGAGCTTTGCAGCTGGTGCCCGGGCGGAGCTGCCGCGTTGCTGCCTGGTGATTCACCTCTGCCCACGTCCCGGCCGGCCGGGTGCCCGCGGTGATATCGCCGAGAGCGCCCCAGGCCAGGCCCCCCACACCTGCCCCGTGCCCTGGGGAGGGACCTCTCTGCTCCCTCCTGGCCTGGGGGTGGCCCTTCCCTTTTGCTCCTCAGCTAGTGCCCCCCAGGGCTCACACTTACTCTTGGGGGGGCTGCGGCCTGGCCTACGCCAGGATGTGAGGTCGACGTGGCTCAGGGTGGGAAAATCCCGCCGAGCGGCACAGTTCAGCCCCCCGGGTGGTGGGTGGGAGAATTCTCCCGACGCCCGGGCTCCCAGAGAGGGGGATCCCCTGAAACTCCCCTTGGCACAGGCCGTGTCTACGCTGAAGCGGTGCCACTGGCGTGTTGAAGTGTAGACGGGCCCTGACGCCTCCAAGGCCCAAGGTGCATTGCAGCCCTGGCGTCTGCAACCAGCACCGGACCTGCGCCCCACCCGCCCGCCCAGCGGGCAGCATCCTCCCCGCCTGCACCCTGGGCACCCACATGTCCCCACATACCTCCCCCCTGCTGCAGCAATGGGGCCAGCCCCTGACCCTGTGCCGGAGCTGCCATTCTGACCATGTGCAGCACACACTGCCGGCCCGTGCCGCTGGCAGGATTTATCCCGGTGTGCGGGGAGAGCGGCGGGTGCCAGCCAGGGTTGATCCATTCAGGGCCCTGCGGCTGGGCCATGCACAGCTCCACGGTGTCTGCACCTGGCCTCTGTGTCGGGGGGTGTGTGTGTCTGTGTGTGTTTGTGTGTGTGCACTCACGCAGCGCTTGTGTGTGTTGTGGGGCAGGGGGCTGTGCTGGGGGCGTGTGCCCATGGGGGGGCAGGGGGTGATGCAGGGTCCATGCTGGATGGGCGAGTGCCCTCATGGCGTACCTGTGTGTGTGGGGGGGCACACTGGTTGAGCATGTGCCTATGGGGGGGCGCTGCGTGGGGGGAGGGGAAGAGCTGTGGGGCCAGGCCTGGGGAGGCAGCCCGGCTGTTGCCTGCGCCTCAGGCTGGGCGGATTCTCGTCCCTGCCAATCGCTGAAGCCAGCCTGGGCATCGGCCCGCCTCACCAGGGCCCGGGGGCGACATGGGGCTGGGAATCTAGCACGTGCTGGGCTCCTGTGGGTGTGGGGCTGGCGTGGGGGCAGGCAGGCGTCGGGCACTCGCTCCAGCCCGGCTGCACTGCACGGTCTGGGGGCTGAGGGGGGCTGGGCCGGGTTCGCACCCACCCACAGGGCTGCCCCGGCGCAGGGCAATGGGGTGAGCTGCACCGTGCAGGTCAGGCAGGGCCTGCCCCAGAGCTGGGCGTCCCATGGGGCCCTGGCCCAGGGACACAGCGTGGGGGGGCAGGTGTGGGGCAGGCCGGTGGGCGTGGGGGGGGCACAGGCTCCCCCTCGCCCCTCACCGACCCCCCCACCCTAGGTTCCTGGACTGATGCAGCTGGAAGCCCCGCGTGGGAAGATGGGCGGCAGCCAGTGGCACGCTGGCAAACTCCCCGGGCCGCGGCTGGCACCCAGCCCGGACGAGCACCTGGGACTGGGGGGAGGTGGGACAGGCGGAAGGTTTGGGGAGGGCAGGACGCCCCCCACACCCCCATCGGTCCCTGCGGCTGTGCTGGGCCTGCGCCCGGCCCGGCCACGCGGCCGAGCTCCGTGCCCGGGGCCGAGGTGTTTGTTTGGAGGCAGTTCCCGGCATGCCGTGGGACCGAGCTATAAATAGCCGGCCGGGCGGGGAGGCGGGAGCCGCTTTGTGAGCAGGACAAAGGAGGCCGCGCTGCACTCGCTTGTCATTAGCCGCCAGGAGAGCGGGATGTGCCGGGCTGTCGGAAAACGCCTCGCTCCTGGGAGCCGCCCGCCGGGAAACGCCAGCGAGAGAAGAAATGCACCAAAGCCGCAGGGGTGGGGGCAGCGACTCCGCCGTGCTGCCACGAGCGGGGCCGTGTCCTGCCCTCTGCCCCCTGCCGGGTGCCAGGCTGGTGGGCAGGGCCGGGCGAGAAGCCCAGGGTGGTCAATACACGTCTGCTCCAGTGAGGCGCTCAGTGGCGCGCCGGGCGACGTGACCGCGCCGGGTGCCCCACAGCCTGGCTCTGTCCCCGGGCCAGGCTGTGGGGCACCCGGCGCTGAGCCCTGGCCCGGGGAGGAAGCAGGCAAGAGCTTTCCCCGCCAGCCGGTCCTGCTCCCAGCCGCGCCCACGCTGCAGCCTGGCGCCCGTCGCTGTCCAGGGCTGAGGCGAGTGCGGTTTGCAGATCTGCGGCTGGCCCGCGCGGGGGGCGGGGGGAGCATGTTGGAGGCAGGGGCAGGATTCAACACGACCTGGGCAGCTCGGAGCATTGGCGTGAAATCAGCAAAGCCGAGCCTACCCCGGAGCCCGCGGCCGTGGGGGCGCTGCAGTGCGGACACCCCTGGCAGCAGCACACGGGCAGCGAGGGAGGCGCAGGGCGGAGACTGGGAAGAAACGTTCCAACTCTCGGGCACGACCCGCCAGGCTGGTCTCGCGTTACTTGGCCCTGCCTCGGGGGGGGGACAGGACGGGACGTGCCGCGAGGGCCCCTCCAGCCCCACATTCGACGGTTCTCTCCGGTGCCAGGCTCGGTGCCCACGCTCCGTGGCCGGGCCGGGTGCCACACAGACAACAGGCACTGCTGACCCCGCTACGGCTGTTCTGCCCCAGCCCAGGTGCACACACCGCACCCGGGGGGGCGCGTGGGGCGCTGTCGCCCGGCTGTTGGGGTCATGGCCCAGCTGCCGGCTGCTGCCCAGCACCGGCCGCCCCCGGGCTCCGTGCTGCCCACGCTGGGCCGCTGGGAGCAGGGATCCCGGCCCAGGCTGGCCGCCTGTCAGGCCGGACGTTGCTGTGACGTTAAGTACAGCGAGGTGAGCCGGCAGCGCGGGCGCAGGTGTTGGGCCGTGCGGGTGGCCGGGGGCTGGGCAGCCGAGAGGCGCCGGCGCCGGTAATTGGATGCATGTTTCTCCCGATGAGTTTGTATCGTTTTTATGTAAATCTGACATTTGCGGGTGCTCTGCAGCGTGCACGGGGAGCGCGGCTCCTGCCGCCGGCACAGCACCGGCCTGGCTGATTGAAGGGCTGTGGCAGCTCCCCGGGGAGGCCTGACATGGGCCCATCCCAGCCGGAGAGCACCCCAGAACCCTGCCCCCCAAACCCCGCCCAGAACCGCTGGGTCCCTGCACGGGGGCTGGGCTGGTGCCACCCACAGCCTTGGGCAGTGGGGCAGGGACAGCCTGGCACGGCTGAGAGCAGGGCCCCAATCCTGGTCAGGCCCAGGGTGAAGGGCGTGAGCGGGGCAGAGCCTGTGACAAGCCCTGTCCTGTCCTGAGAGCCCTGGCTGGCAGCAGGGTCCCGGGCAGGGCTGCCCAGGCGCTGGGAGGATTCACACAGGGCCCAGGAGGCACGTCAGCCCTTAGCACAGGCGCAAAGGGCGTAGCACGGCTCGTAGGAGCTGGAGCCTGAGCCGTGCCGGCGGGCAGGGCACGGCACCCACTGGCTCCCCTGGCACCTGGCGTGGGCTAGCGCCAACGGGCACCACACCAGCCGTGCTGGGGCATCTACCCGTGTCCTGGCGCCGGAGTGCCGGGGGCCATGCACAGAGCAGGGCTGCTACGGAGCCCCCTGCCCTGCCCTCCCGGCGTCGGGCAGTCACGCAGCCTGCTGGGGCTTCGCACCGTCCGGCCACTGAGGGGGTAATGACGGCCGGGTGCACCCCGCGCCTTCCCTGGCTCTGCGTGCCCCACGCCCTG
Organism: Emydura macquarii macquarii; assembly: GCF_026122565.2. Classification (NCBI taxonomy): domain Eukaryota; kingdom Metazoa; phylum Chordata; order Testudines; family Chelidae; genus Emydura; species Emydura macquarii. The sequence continues at coordinate 138,940 of NW_027131102.1, forward strand.
CCCCCGGGAGGCATGGCTGCACAGCGAGCCCCACAGCCAGGCTGGCTGGAGCGGTGGTGACCCTGGTGGGTGACCGGGGGGGGGGGGCAGGAGGCCCTAACCAGTGGGACGAGGAGGGGGGGGGGGGGGCATGGCAGAGAGGACCAAAATCCCAGCTGCAGTCTCAGGGCACCAAAATCCCAGGCCCCCTCCTGCCCCCCCCCCCCCACCCCGTTGCAGGCATCTCTGGGTGTGATGGGGTGGGGGTGGTGCATTGGGGTGGGGGGGTGCATTCCCTTGCCCCCCCATCCTGCTCCAGCTCCTCCAGGATTTGTGCCCATCGTGCAGTCGCCCCCTTAGTGGTTCTGTCTTAGTGGTTAGTCGCCCGGGTCTCAGGCGGCTGCAGTTCGCTGGTGCCAGGCCGGCAGCGGCCCGCAGGGAACGTGCCAGCGTGCGGACCCAGATGCGGGGCCGCCGGGCACACAGCGCCATGGAGGGCGCTTGGGATGTGTGGGGAGGGGGCAGAGAGCCAGGGGGGCTGTGCCATAGAGGGAAGGGCAAGGCAGAGGCGGGGGCGGGGCTGGGTGGGACCACGGGGGGGGCAGTCCCAGGAAAGGGGGGGCTGGGCAGCAGAGCCATGTCATGCAGGGGGCCCGTGACGGCTTGGTCGACGGCGCCGTGTGGGTGCTTGGTGCCTGGGGGGCAGGGGCAGGAGGAACCGTTGCAGGCTCTGGGCGCGACATGCTGGGACCAGGGGACTCTCCTGTAACCCCCCCCCGACCCCCGGCTCTCTGCCCCCAGCGGGGGAGGGGGCAATGGCTCGGGTGCCTGGGCTCCGGGCGCTGGTACCCGCGGCAGGGGGCGGCGGCTGCCGAGCCGTTAATTACAGGTGCCGCTTGGCTGGCACAGCGCGTCCCTGCTGCTCCCCCGGCAGATCCGCGCGGCGCGTGACACGCTCCATGATAAATTGATAGCCCGTTTAGCATCAATTTTCCCTTCTCCGGTGTCAGACAGCCGCGCTAATGGGATGGGACAAGTGGAAATGAAATAACGGGCCCTGAACGGCAGCCAGCGCTCTGCCAGGGCGGCTGCTCCGGGGCGCGGCGGGGCCGCTCGGCTTGCCCGGGCCGGGGCGCAGGATCAGCGCCATGCAAGAGCTGCCACGGGGCCCTCGCTCCTCGGCATCGTCTCCCGGAACCGCCGCCCGCGCTCGCCCAGCCCAGAGACAAAGGTGAGGGTTGCTGGGACTCGCCCGGCTCCCACCACACCACAGGGTCAGCTGCTTGGTGTCCGGGGGGGGAGGTCTCTGGCACGACGGGTGCCTGGTGCATGCACTGGGCTGGGCAGAGCCCCGGGCAGGGGAAGCCTGCTGCAGGAGGACAGGCAGCCCATGGGCGGGATCAGCAGCGTCCGGTTCCCCCCAGCCCCACACGGTGTCCGGGCGCCCGCCTTCCCCGGCCCCCGGCAGTCACAGCCGGGGAGGAGATGCCCGATCCGCACGGTCCAGCTCGGCACGCGTGCGCTGCAGGCGAGCAGCGCCAGGGACGGGGCCTCGAGCCCAGGGGACAGCGAGATGCGAGAGCGCGGCCCAGGCTCTGGGGAAGCTGCTCTTCGGGGCCGTTTGGGCAGGGGTCCGGCCGTGGCAGCTCCAGCGCTTGGGGGCCCGTGTGCCAAGGTTGGAGCACAGGCCCGGGAGCCAGGACTCCTAGGTTCCGTTCCCGGCTCACCCCAGCTCACAGCAAGACCACGGCTGAGTCCCTGCCGCTCTCCAGGCCTTGCTTTTCCCTTCTCCCGGGCGCTGGCGGCAGGGGAGGGTGGGCAGTGCCAGGCCCACGCTGGGTCAGGCCACGTATCCCGGATCTACGGATTTGCTGGCCTGGCCTGGTCACTGTCCCTGTGGGAGCCCGTTACCCGCCAGCCCCTGGGCTTAGCTTTTCGCATGGGGGAGCCCCACGGCCCCCCCCAGCCTGAGCCCAGCCCTCGGGGCTCCAGCACCCGCCAGCTACAAGCAGCGAGGCCGGAGGCTTACAGGCAGCCGGGGGGTGTCTGCGGCGAGGCGGGTGGCCCTGAGACAGGCCGGGGTTAGCCACTTGGCCTCCCGCAGCGGAGAGTCCGGCTCGGCACGGAAACGCCAAACCGGGTGGAGTCGATGCCGGCTGCAGCAACCGCCCAATGGGCCGTGGCCGGCTCCTTCTGCCCCTGCGTCTTCCCGCCCGGGCAGCAGCAGAATGGAACACCCAGGCTGGGCCCCGTGTGCCCCCCGCCGTGCTCACACCCTTGGCTGCCAGGCGTCCTCGGGGCGCTGGGGCCGCCGCCGGTCACTTCCAGTCCCTTCTCCAGCCTGTAACCGGTCCCAGGCCAGGCAGGCCAAAATGAACCCCTTCACCCCCGCGGAGAGCCATACACAGCGAGTGGGGAAAACAGCAGTCTGTTGGGGGGCGCGTGGCGGGGAACCAGCCTCGCCCCCTGCCATGGCCGGGCCCGTCTGCGCAGCAGCCCGGCAGTGGGGCCCGGAGCTGCTGCTTTCAGCCCCAGCGTTGGGCGCAGCGCTGGGTGTCCCCCCCCAACCCCCCGGCGGGGAGCAGCTGGGGTCCCTCAGCCCCCCCCCTCGCTAGAGCACGGGGCACGACGGGCAGAGCCGGGGAGGGCAGCACCGTCCCCTGGGGGCTTCGCTATACTGCCGGATCGGGGCCTTCCCTTCGTCATCGCTGGACGCGGGCCTCCCTTGTCCGTGCGTCTGTCTGTCTGTCCGTGCACGCTGGGGCACGAGGCCTCCAGGGGCTGAGGACACTGGGCGTAGCTCTCGGCAGCCCGGACGCCCCCGGCCCAGCCCCCCGCTTCCTGCGGCTGGTCGCGGCTGTGTCGAAGATCCCTGCTTCCCGCTGACTCCCTGCCCGCGCTGGCCAGGCCCAGCCTCGCCGGGCTCCTGTGAGCTGACAGCACGGCCGGCTGGGGCGGGCCGGCTGCAGGCGGGTGACCTTTGCTGGCCGGGGGACGCAGGGCCCGGCTGCGAGCTAGCAGGAGCATTAATCACGCTCGCTTCCCCCACCTACGCGCAGAGACACGGAGCCATCAGCTCCGCCAGCCCCGCTCCGAGCCGCTGCCCTTCCCGCGCTCATGGCAGCGCCCGCCGTGGCTCCGTCCCAGCATGCGCCCGGGCGGCTGCAGCAGCCTCGCCGGCGTTTATTGCACCATTAGCTTTAAAGTTTTATACACCAGCAGGCAGGTGACGTGCGGAGGAGCCGGGAGGGGTCGTGCTGCACCGAGCTCGCTCTCCAGAGACGGCACCAAGGTGATGGACGGGCCTCGGCCTCTGCCAGCAAAGTCAGACGCGCTGGCAGCTCTGCGAGCGAGTGCCAGCCCCGTGCGCCCGAGCGAGCGAGCGAGCGAGTGCTCTGCAGCTGAGCCCGTCTAGAGCCGCACAGGCCGGTGCAGGAGCGAGCGGCCACAGCGCCAGGGATGCTGGCCTGAAAAGCCTGTGCCCAGGGAGCCCCGCAGGGCTGGGGAATTCCTCCCCGGGAGCTCCGTGGCGCCACAGGCAGCGTCCAAGCAGGACCGTGGGGGCGGCTGGAACTCCCCGAGCACCGAGGCTCGGCGTAACCATTGTGGCTGCTAGTGGCTGGGCTCCAGCAGGGTTGCCGGCCACCGGGGCCCTTCCCACAGGGCCCCCAAGGAACACAAGGACGCGCCTCAGTGAGCTGGGTCAGCGCAGAGCTGTCGGAGGGACTGGCCCCGCTCGGTGCCAGGGGAGAGGGCAGCTGGTTTGCTCCAAAGCCACCATGGGGCAGGACTCGGCCGGGAGAGGAAAGCGCTTGGGGTGCGTCCCAGCCACTGGTCTGAGCAGGGTCTTCTCCCGCCACCTCCCCGCGGGACAGGCGCGCTGCCCCAGTGGGCACTAGGCAGCCGAGGTGCGCGCCTGGAGCCAGCCCAGCAGTGATCCCCTGGGGAGGGAAGGGGGCAAGGTCTGGGCAGGACGCTGGGGGCTGTTAGAAAGCGGACGGGCCCCGCAGGCTGTGTGGCAGGTTTAGGGCAGCGACGGGGGGAATTGTCCAGCCAACTCAGGGGTAGCCCAGCGTGGAGCTGGTTAGCAGGGAGGGTGGGAAGCCCCGGCTCTGGGGGTGGCTAAGGCCAGGCTGGACAAGCCCCGGTCAGGGCGGGTCTAGGGATACGTAGCCCAGCATGTCATTCCTCCCGCTGCGCCTGGCGTCTGCTTGCCGGCAGTTGCAGCTGCCCCCGTGCTGCCCCGTCACCCTCAGGGCCTCTGCTGCCCCCCCGCCAGGCCGGGGCTCGCTCCACGTTCCATCCCCTCCAGTCCGGATAATTTGGTGCCGCTGCCCCTGCCCGCCCAGGAATGCCCAGCACGGAGGCTCTGCCGAGGGCCCCGCAGCACCCGGGCTGGGAGGGATCCTGCCCCACTAGCCCTGCCCTCCGCGCCCGCTCTCCGGGCCGGTGCCTGGTCCAGGGCAGAGCTTGGCCCCGCGCCCGGGATGAGCCCTGCCGTGGGCGTTGGAGAGCCCCGGATGGCGCTGGCTGTGGCGTCCTGTTCCCGTTCCCCGCTCAGGCTGCGATGGTGACAGGCTGGCGAGCCAGGCCGGCCGGGTGTGCGGGAGGGGGCTGCTCGTCCCCCTGCCCACACTGCCCTCCATGGTGCTGCTGGTGCGGCTCCCCGAGGCTGGGTCCAGATGTGCCATGGCGCGTCCCAGCGCCGGCAGCGTGGTCTGAGCGCTCACCACACCCCGCTGGCTCATGGAGCCCCGCTGGGGCGCTGGGCACCAGCTGTCCCCCGGCTGCCAGCGCTGGGACCTCACACCGCAGCCCCACTCAGGCCAGCAGGAGCCCCCCGGCCTGCCCCCCCCGGCACACTCTGCCCCACAGCGCCCTGCCCGCTCTCGCTGCCCTGCGTCATCTCAGCGCCGTGGCACTGCTGGCTCCAGGCCCGTCCGTGGAGGGGGACACGTTTGAACACGGCCTGCTCCCGTGTTTCACGTGTGCAGCGTTAGCAGTCCCATGTTGGATGTGTAGCCAGGCATTGCCTTCCAGAGCCCCTCACCCCGGCCCCGGCCCCGGCCCCGGCCCCTCCCTCTCCCGACGCAGCACACGTGTAATCGGCCTGGCCGGCTTGTCAGCTCCATCTCCCCAAAGCAGGGCCGTTGGCAGCCCGCGGCCGGCCCCTGCCCTGCCTGTGCTAACGAGGCCAGGCCAGGCCAGGCAGCGCTCGCAGCTGGCCCCGCTAGACACATTAGTGTCCAGGGCTGGAGATGCGCTTGGCAGGACGCAGAGCCGAGCGCTGCGGCCACGTTCCCTTCAATTAGATCAGAATTAATGATCGCCCGGCTCCGTCCCTGCGGGCTCGTGGCACGGCCAGCTCCTGTGTGAGAGCACGCGGAGCTGCCAAGAGATGCTCTGCCAGGCTGCTGCCTCCCCGAGGGCCGCTCGTGCTCCTGGCAGGGCCTGGCCTGGACGCTGGAGCGCCCAGAAAGCAGGCGCTGGGCCCAGGCTAGCCGGGATTGAGTCTGCACAGAGCCAGCCCTGGTGCGATCGGGGCGTCCCGCTGGCAGCCAGTTCCATGTGTCCTGCGGGAGGAGGGGCAGGCGGGTGTCGACCCGATGCCCTGTCCTGCTGGTGGGCTGGTCCCGGCAGCCCTTGGGAGCCCGTGGCCGAAGGGCTCCTAGAGACGCTGCGGGGTGGGTGTAGCCAGGAACTTGTGAGAGCTGGGCATGGGCCAGTGCCCGGGGAGGGAAGGGATTAGGGCGGGGCACTGGACAGGCTGGGCACTGGTGTCCGGGATCGCAGGGGCTGCAGCACTCCAGGGCTGCTCTGTGCAGCGAGCTGAGCTCGCCCCTCCATCGACCATGGCCTGGGTGCCAGGAGGGCAAGCGTGGCCAGCAGGGAACCGGGCAGGGCCAGCCCCCCGCCCCGTCAGGCTGGGAGGGTCTCGGGAGGAGGGGGGGCTGCTGTTCCAGCCCACTCCACCAGCGCCGGCCTGACAATTGCTGAGTGAACCTGGGCTCCAAATGTCAGCAGGGTCTGACTGACCCTGCTCCTGCCCCCCCCCCACCCAGGGACCAGCTGGGGGAGCCGACTCCAGGGACCCCTCATTTGCATAGTCACGCCCCCTCTGCCCCACACACAGCCCCACGCGCGATGGCTGGGGCTGGGGCTGGATCGCAGGTCTCCCAGCTCTGGGTGCGGGTGGGGGCAGTAGTGGGTTGTTATCTGGGGGGCAGAACTGTGCGTGCCTGCCCCGAGCGAGGGGCTCACCCTCACCCGAACCGCGCTGAGATCTCTGGTGACTGGCCTGGGGGGGGCGGGGCACTGAGTGTTTCTGTTTGAGGGGAAGGTATCAGTAGCCAGGTGCCCCCATCCTGGCTGGAGCCCTGGTGGGGTGGTGCTGGGACACGAGCGCTGGGGCACGAGCACTGAGGCAGCCGTGGGCAGGGACGGAGCGCAGGACGACACGCGGGAGCAGAAGGCTGAGTCGTCAGGGCCGAGGCCAGCAGCTGTGAGTGGGGTGCGAGCACTGGAGGGGGCAGGGCAGGGTGTGCCCGGGACATTTGTGAGGGGTGAGAGGAGCAGGGGAAGGCCGGGCCCAGCGCGCTCTGGGGGGCTGAACCGTGCCCGTGGTGGTTCCCAGGGTCAGACCGGCTCCTGTTCCCGTTTCTTTCCCCTGCAGACCCAGTGCGGGCAGGAGGGGCAGCAGGGCCCCTTAGGAGCGCCCGGCCTGGGGGGTCCCAGGTAGTGGGGGCGCGAGCCGGGTCTGGGCTGTGGCGTGAGGAGGACGCTGGGCACTGAACTGTGAACTGGAGCGGATCGTGGCCGCGTTAGCAGGCGGGACTGGGCCAGGCCGGGCGGGGAAATGATGCCACGAGCGGTTTTTGGCAGCGTGAGAGTGGGGGGGGGTCCCCAAAATATTCCTGTTTGGGCCCCCATGGGCTAGCACAGCCTTGGCCTCCCCTCCCCTCCCCACAGGCCCCTCAGCCCCACCTGCCCACAGCCTCCTGCCCCACGGTGCCCTCAGCAGGCTCCTCCCGCAGGATCAGCTGGGCAGCCATGGGGGGGGATACTCCTGAAGGGAGGCAGTCATGGGGGCAGGTGTGGGGGGCTGTGGAGGTGTGGGGGGGTCACAGGGAAGGTGGGGGAGCGTGGGGATGGGGGGCACAGGGGCAGATGTAGGGGGCCTTGTGGGGTCACAGGGATGTGGGAGAGGGAGCTGGGCTGGGGCTGGGGGGGCAGGCGGAGGAAGGGGGTCTGGGCGGGGGCTGGGCAGTGGTGCATGCCTCCAGCCAACCTGCTCCCCTGTCCCCTTGAACGCCAGCTGCCCCCCGGGGCCCCCCGGACCCTCCAGCAGCGGGAGTTGGGGGCTGAGCTGCTGGTTCCCGTCACTGGGGGCTGCTCGTTTCACTCTCTCCGTCCCGGGTCCCACTGGCTCCGTGGCTGCGCCTGGCTCTGGGGTTTGCACTGCCTGGGCTGACCCCCGGGGATCCGTGCTGCTCTGCCTGGCTGGCTGTGGGGGGCAGGCCCGGGGGGGAGCAGAGCGTGGGGCTGGCCCCTGGGCTGTGGGGTGGGGCTAGGGCTGCACCTCCTGGGACACCCCTGTTGGGCCCTGCGGCAGGGGCTGGAGGCAGAGCCGTGGTTCTGGCTGGTTGCGCCCTTGCCCTGCAGTCGGCTCTGCGCGGGCGCTGAGAGCATGGGGGGCAGCCGGCACAGATCGAACCCCTGTGGGGCAGGAGAGGGGGGCCGGGCTGGGGAAGGCGGGGCCAGGGGTCTCAGTCTCTGCGTCCTGAGCGCTCCCTGCAGGCCGCCCCTTGGTGCCAAACTCCCCGGGGCGGGGACGCCTGGCGCTGGCTGCAGGACTTGGCAGGTGTCGCCCTGGCCTGCCTGCGGCTCAGCCGCACCCGCTCTCGGCTGAGGTTTAATGTCTCCCACCGAGCCGGGCTCTGCCCCGAGGACCCTGCAGCCCGGTTCCAGGCACGCTGTGGGCGGGGGCCAGGACCTGAATGCCTGGCGCAGCCCGGAGGCAGGAGAGGCAGCGAGGAAGGGTTGTAGGGGGCTAGCTGCAGATTTCCAGGCTCGTGCCCTGGCGCCGCCTGGCTCCGTCCCCCCCCCGCTGTCGTCTGTCTTTAGCCCAGGCCTATGGCTTCTCGCTCTCATGGGAAGTGACAGCCCACGACGGAGCCCGAAGCCGCCTGCGCTAGTCCCCGGCCCTCGCACGCGTCCATGAGTCCCACGAGCGACCAGCCGCTGCCATAGCCCACCTGGTGTCTCCACAGGAGAGCGCAGGGGAGGGGCGGGACGAGCCCCTTGGACGCCCGTTGTGCTCCTTGCCAGGCCGTGGTGGGCCACGGGCCGTTCCCAAGTGCTGGCCAGGCTGGATGGGATGTCACCCGCCAGGGCGAGCAGGCGAGACCCCGCACGCCGTCCGTGTCCGCAGCGGCGAATCCTGGCTGACAGACGGAGACTTTCCTGCCGTGCTTTGTCCACGATCTGCCGCAGGTGTCTAACGGCAGCGATGCGGAGCCCGCGGGCCCCGGGCCGGACTCTGAGCGTGTGGACTCTGGGCACTGCCCCACCCGCCTGGAGCTGCCCCACTGCTGCTTCCTTTGGGGGGATCCCCACTGGGGGGGCTCTCTGGGGGCAGGGCTGCTGGCCGGCCATCGCCCTGTGCAGCTCTCCGAACGCTGCCCGTCGTCCCAGCGGGAGCAGGTGTGGGGAGACGGAGGCCCCAGGGCTGCGGCGGGGGTCGGCACGTGTGTGTGTGCGTGCGCGCGCGGGGTCGGCACGTGTGTGTGTGTGTGTGTGTGTGTGTGCGCACGCGGGGTCGGCACGTGTGTGTGTGTGTGTGTGTGTGTGTGTGCACGCGGGGTCAGCACGTGTGTGTGTGTGTGTGTGTGTGTGTGCACGCAGGGTCGGCACGTGTGCACTTCCCAGGATTTTGTGCTTCACACGACCTATCTTTGTGTCCCGCTATGGGGAGGGGAGCTCTGCAGAGCTGGGGCCAGGGGGTGGCCGAGGGGCTGTGCAGTGTGGGGCGGGGGAGGAGGGGCTGGCTTGGGTCAGGTGGGGGTGACCTAGGGGTCTCTGCGCAGTGCAGCGCGGGGCTGCCCAGGGGAGTCTCCTGCAGACCTCGCAGGACGGGCGCAGGTTTGGAACCGACTGCCGTTTGCCGAGCCGGGCGTGGGAGCGTCTCCATGGAGCCTGGGATGGGCCCATTGCCCGGGCCCCGGGGACCCCCCGCCTCCATGCTTGGGCATGAAAAGAGCTGGCTGCTGGGGGGGCTCCTCGGCCCATCCGGCACCGGGGCCGGGCCCCTGCCGTGCGCCTGGGTCGAAGACTGCAGCTGCCCACAGGGCCGGTCCTGCGCCAGGGGCCCAGGGCCCAGCGAGCGCCCCGAGCTGGGGGTCCATTAGTCCTTGGCCTCGCTCCAGCCCCGGCCGCGTTGGCCTGAGGTTCCCTGGCCCTGATTTCACTTGCTGGGAATTTGGAGGGAGCAAAGTAACCTCGGCAGGATGGGAAGCGATTCCAGGAGCCACGGGCAGCCGGGCACATGCAGCGCTGCAGCCGGCTCCGCTCCCGGCTCCGGCTCCGTGCGGCATGAATCCCAGCGAGGGGAGGGGGCTTGAATCCCTGACAGCTGCTGCCTCGCACGGATCAATAACCCCTTTCACTTTTCCCGCTGCGTGTTCCGCGGGGAGCGCGATCGATCGGGGCAGCTTCTCCTGCCGGCTGCCTCGGCCCTTATTGCTCTGATTCGTCAGCCCAGGCGCGTGGAGGAGGCGGGAGGCACGGCCGGCGTGCCCCGGCCTCCCGGGCGCGAGGAGCCGGAAGGATTCGCGCCTCCCAACTTGGGGAGCGGAGCGGAGCGCGGCAGGGAGGCGGTTAACGTCCACAGCCGGATTAGGAGGGGCTGCTCTGCTGCCGGCTGCCTCTGGCTCCCAGCCCGCACAGCCGAGGCGGCCGCTGCTCTCCCGGGGCAGGACCTCTGGGAAGTGGGTGCCAGGCCCGCGGGGCGAGCAGGAGCTGGCAGCGAGCGGGCGGCGTCTCCGCTCCCCTTGGCACCACTTGGCACTACTCAAACAAGTGGCTCCGGCATCACTTCGGAGCCGGGCTCGGCTGCCCTGCCCGGGAGGCGCTGGTCCCTTCTCGCTGCCTCCGCGCTCGCTCTGGGCTTGACGGGGAAATAATGTTGACATGTCTTGAATTATTAAGTATTCCCTGGCTTGTATTAGCACATGCTGCCTAAATGCTGCCTGTGTCTGCCGGGTCTCAGCCAGCGCGGCGCAGGAGCGGCAGCGGCAGAGAGGGAGGGTTATTTGACAGCTGTATTTGTGCTGATAAGCGAAGGCACCAGGAGACGATCGACTAGTGAGACAAGCGGGAGCGGCTGGGAGCTGCGAGCGGCCGCGCTTCCCTTCGGATCCCCGCTCTCCCAGGGCCGCTGGCTTGTGCGGGGTCCTGCCGCAGCCCGGCCGAGGGGGAGGCTGCCCGGGCCTGGCTGGGTCCCCGCGCCGGGGGTCGGCTCGGCTCGCTGGCTGGGCACGGGGGGCGCGCGGGGCAGATGCCGATTGAGATCGTGTGTAAAATTCAGTTTGCCGAGGAGGATGAGAAGCAGAAGGAGGAAGAGGAAGGGGACAAGGAGAGCCTGATCGAGGAGCCCAGCCGCCCGCGCACCCGCGACCTGGCCGCCTTCGCTGGCACCAGCACCCTGCACGGCCTCGGCCACATCTGCGGGTCGGGGCGCCTGGGCGTCCGGCAGAGCCTGTGGGCGTTCGCCTTCCTGCTCTCGCTGGCTTTCTTCCTCTACCAAGCGGCCGGCTCGGCGCTGCTCTACCTGGAGCACCCGCACGTGGCGGCGCTGGGCGAGGAGGCCGCCCGCGAGATGCCCTTCCCCGCCGTCACCATCTGCAACGTCAACCGCTTCCGCCACTCGGCGCTGAGCGACGCCGACATCTTCCACCTGGCCAACATGACCGGCCTGCCCCCCAAGGACCGCGAGGGGCACCGGGCCGCCGACCTGCTCTACCCCGCCGCGGACATGGCCGACATCCTCAACCGCACCGGCCACCAGCTGGACGACATGCTGCAGAGCTGCAACTTCAGCGGGGAGAACTGCTCGGCCCAGAACTTCACCGTGGTGAGTGCCCGGCCCTGCCCCACCCCGTCTCTCTCCACGCCCCCCGTCGCCCCTCGGCAGCTCTTCCTAGGTCGCTGGGCTGGGCTGCGGGGCCCCGGGCGCAGGGGCTGGCCGAGTCGGTGCCGAGGGGGCAGTGGACGCTGCGGGAAGTTGCTGCTTGTCCCTTGCTCTGCTCTGAGCCGGGGCAGCCCCGGCCCCTGGCGGGGGGCGCTGGGCTCAGCCGCCCGCAGCTCTCCAGCCGTGGCCGTGCTGGCGCGGGCGGCCAGGCTCCCACCTGCTCCGAAGTCTCAAATCCCCGCTGTGGGCTGGGAAATCAATGTGCTGAGCAGGCGGAATACCTGATGGGACCTTTGCAGCCGGTAATGACTCTGGAAATGAGCCGCTTCTCTCCTGCGGCTGCCGAGCGGCCACGCGTCCTGATTGCTGCGCCCCCCGGAGCAGAGCAGCGCAGCCCGCGCCGCACGGCTCACAGGGGGAGGCTGCAGGCGCCGGGGGGGTGGGGGGGGCCCGCTGGTAGTGGGGCAGCAGGCCAGCCCGGCGAGTCTCAGCCTGCACCCAGCAGCGGGAGCCGCAGATGCCCTCTGAGCGGGGGCGCCCCGTGGAGGGCGGGGTAGAGATGCAGGGAGTGCGGGAAGCTGGGGCAGGTGGACGGTGGGTGCAGGCCGGCGTGGCGAGGCCTGGAGCAGTGGGGTGAGCCCCTCTCTCTGGCCCTGCAGCCGGTCCCTGCCGCTCCCTGTGCCCCAGCCCTCCCCTGGACTGCCCTGGCCCTGGAGGGCGTCTGGGCCGGGGTCCCCAGGTGGTGTTCTCCGGGCTGGCTGCAGGCCCTGGGCGCCGCGGCTCTGCCCGAGATGGGGCAGGAGGGCCTGGCGTGGAATAGTTGGGGGTCGGGAAGTGGGGCCAGAGTCCGGAGGGGGGAGAGTTGGGCATTGCAGAGCCCTGGGTGGGGGATGGAAGTGAGGCCGGCCCAGGGGCTGCCCGTGGGGGGATGGGGAGTGCTGGGAGGTAGGTGTTGGGGGCCAGCGCGAGGGGTGGGGCTGGTGCCGTGGGCGGGACGTACTGCTCCCCTCCCCCCATGCGCCGGGCAGGACCAGGACTCCTGGGTTTTCAGCCCACTCGGCCGCGTGACCCGGTGTGCGTGTGTCCCAGCCGGAGGGAGCTGGGGGTGGTTTGCCTGGTAGCTGTGGTGCAGCAGTGGGGCTGGCTGCCCTGGGCCCTGCCCTATGTGCTCTCCTGGGGGGGCCAAGGCTGCCCTCCCCCCCGTCCCCGGTGCTGGACTGGTGTCCTCTGCCTGTGCGGGAATAACCCGGCAGGATCCTTTAAGGCCGAGCGGTGCCCGTCACCAGCCTGGTGCTTTATGGGCTGGCACAGGGGAGAATCCCCGGCGTAAGCATTTCCGAGTAATAGAGCCGGGCGGCTGTAAATCTCTCCGGCGGCGGGGCTGGCGCGGAGCCGCAGCCAGGCTCCCCTGAGCTGGACTGCGGGTCCCCCTGCGCACCGGCTGCCGAGTGACACGGGGCACCCGGGCAGCAAGCCGGGTCGCAGGCCCCACGCCAGCCCGCACTGCCTCCCCACCCAGCCCGGCGGCTCTGGCGCTTTTCCTGGCCGCTGCGGGGGCTCCTGTGTCCCCGGGGTCTGGCGGTGGGAGCACGCGGTGCCGGAAATCAATCGGGGGCCAGCTGTGGCAGGTTTCCTGCGAGCGCCTGGGGCTGGTGCTTGGCAGCGGCTGGTGGCGGAGGGGGCGGGGGTGCCCCGGCCTGCCAGCGTCATCCTGGGATCCAGGGCCTGGTCCTGCCCGAGCCCAGAGCAGCACACGGGCCTGGAGTGTCCCAAGCGCTGCCTTCCCGCGCCCGCCTGCCTTCCCTCCCTCCCGCGCAGGCTGCGCTGGCTGCTCCGGAGCACCGGGTCGGGGCACAGAGGGGTGGCATGGAGGTCACAGACATGGGGGGGGGCAGCTCCCTGGCACTGGGCAGGGGCCGGGGACATCGGCCCCGGCTGGTAGCCAGGCTGGCGCGCTGTCTCTTCCTGGCCTGGCCAGCGAGCCCTGGGCTGGGCTCCTTTTCTCCTGGCTTCAGGCTATGCTCGGTGCCCAGCCCCGGCCTCCGCCTTCCTGCCCTGCCGTGCGCTGGGCGGAGAGTCCCGCAGGTCTCTGCCCGCGTGGGCCTCCTGGGGGGAGGGAGGGGGCAAGTCACAGCGAGAACCCGTCTCCCTGCTCTGCTGCCAGGCTGGGAGCGGGCACGGGGCACGAGGGTGGGTCTGGGTCTGTCGATCTGTCCTCCCCGTCCTTGGCAGCGTCAGCTTCCCGCCCCCCTGCACGGAGCCCCACGGAGCAGGACCCCTCCCGGGGCTGGCACAGCTGGGACGGCTGAGCCGGGGCGAGGTGTGGCAGGGCAGAGCCGGGCAGGCTGGGTTGCAGGGTGGAGGGACCCCCCCTCCCAGGGCTGCCCTGGCCCCGCGTGTGCCGGCCGGTGCTGGGGTGAGCGCTCGCTCGCCGGCTCGCTCAGGTTGGAGTCTGCGTTTCTGAAAAGCAAAATCCCCGTCAAAAGCCTTTTGTCTCTGCTGCGTGGCTGCGAACCCAGCCCCGGGGGGGTGGAGGGGGGCTGCCGAGAGCTGGCAGCGTTTCCCCCACAGCTGGCAGGTTCTGCTGAGCCTGGCACAGGCTGGCGCGCACAGGGCAGGGACTTCCGAGGTGCTGGGCTTCCCGGCTCCGGCCTCGCCCCCGAACACTGGGCTCGGCTCTGGGCAGGGAGTCCCCCTACGATGCCTAGGCACTGGCAAACCGGGGCCGGGCCCTGGGCTGGGATAGGAGGGGGCTGTGGGTCGGGATTGTGGGGCACCAGCAGAGCTCTGCCCAGCCCAGCCCAGCCCAGCCCAGCCAGAGACACCTGGAGACCCTGCCACGCACAATTCCCCGTCCGTGCCTAGGCTCCGTGTGATGGGCACCTTCAAAATGCCGCTTGCACCCGTGCCCGTGTTGCAGGGTAGCTGGGCAGGGAGGGGCACCAGGGGCCTGGGCTGTCGTGGGTGGGGGCCTGGCAGGCCCCCTTCCCCCCCCCCCCCGCTTTTCATGCCTGTTTGTTGTTGCATTTGACACACATGCCGCTTAATCCCCGTCTAATCAGCGGCCGCCGACGTGGGGCCTCGCTGACCTTTCCCCAGAACCGCCTGCCGTAAATGTCACGCTGGCAGCCTGCTCCTCTGGGTAAGTGAGGGCTGCACGGCCCCCGTCTCCTCAGCCGGCCGGCCGGAGCGGGGCCAACCCATTCCCACGGGCGGCCGGGCCAGGCGGGAGAGGGGCCTGAGCCAGGCCAGGGGGAGACTGAGGCAGGGTCTGCACTGCCCCTCACTGAGCCGTTAGCTCTCGCCCAGGGAGCCGGCGCGGCCTGGAATAGCTGGGGATGCTGGCCCCTGATGCTGGGATCTCAGCCCGTTTGTGCAGGGGCTGGAGGAGGGCACACCTAGCCGTGCACAGCTGTCTCTGCTCCCCCTCCCCCCCAGCTAGATGCAGCCGTCAAGTGTCACCCCATCCCTCACTGCAGATCAGCCAAGCCCGGGGGGCTCAGGGGGCCTCTGTCCCTAGACAGCGCCATGCCCCCCCAGGCCCGGGCTCGGTCCCCCCTTTCCATGCCCCAGTTTAACCCCCGGCTCGCGGATCCCATGGGGAGCAAGGCGGGGGGCTCTGGGCTGAGCAGGGCATGGGGCGGCGCGGCGGCCCCCGGGGCTCTGACAGATACAGATTGCTGGAGGAGAATGAATTGCCGGGAGCGGGGAAGGATCATTAACTCCTCGGAGAGGCTTCTCCACAGGCCGGCGGTTGCCGGTCCCGTCCCTGCCGGGGTGAGCTGGGTCCCAGCACACGCCCCATCGCAGCCCCAGCCTGCCCCCTGCCGCCTGGCACAGCTTCCAGTGAGCGAGGGGCACCGGCCGAGCTGATGGTGGGGGGCCGCCCCGGGCTGTGCCGTGGGGCGGTGGAGCCGGCGGTGGGGCCGGCGGAGCCACGGCTGGGGGAGCTCAGACGGCTGCGAGCGGGCGGACGCTCGGTGTAATGACATGTAGCGAATTGACTTTAAAAGCTCTTGCGCCGTCGCTGGGCAATTTAACCTCAGGCTCGTCCTGTCCTGGCTGGGGGCTGCTGGGTTGCGGAGCCGCAGGGCCCTGGCCAGGGGCAGCCGCTGGAGGGCGGCGGGTGCGTCTCTCTCGCCCCATTCGGTTTTGCCTTCTCCCTCCTGCCTCGGGGGTCGTCCTGTCCTTTGGCTCCGCGCCCTGGCTGGGAGGGGGGGGGTAGGTGTGACTGTGCCAGGCCCCGGCCCCGGAGCAGCCTTAGCTGAGCGCTAGCCCGGCCCTGCCCGGAGCTGCGGTGACTCTGTGAAGGGAGGGGAGTTTCTGTCAATATTTTATATGAATACTGTGTGCGCCTCAGTTTCCCCCCATGCCGCCTGGCGAATGAGGCAGTGGGAGACGCCCGTGCAGGCTCTGACACAGGTGCGGGTGGTGCCCGGCTGTCCCGGGTTTGGGGGCTCGGGTCAGTGGCGGGTCTGTGCAGACCATGGCAGATCCGGTGAGCAGGGTATTTGGTACCTAGCAGCTGAGGCCCCGCCGCGGGAGGCCAGCCCAGGTCTGGTGCCGGGAGCAAAGCACCGAGGAGGGGCCAGGCGGGACCGGCCCGGGAACCTGCACAGAGAGGCCAGCGGGGCAGGCGGGAGCGAGGGGTCACACTCGTCGCCAGATGGCCCAGGACACCCAAGGACTTTCCACGCTGGCTCCAGAAGCTAATAAACCCGACTGTCCATGCGCTGGGCAGGGGGCCTGGGGCATGTCTCCCTCGGGTGCCCGTCTCGCTGCAGGGAGCGCCCGGGGAGAAGCTGGGTGCTGAAGGCTCCAAGGTTCGGGCCAGAGACGGGGAAGCCGTGAGGTGCCAGCACGAGACCCTGAGGGGCCGGCACGGCCAGGGGCCGGGGGCCGGGACAGGCTTCACAAAGCAAACGAGACGAACCTGGTATCGGTGAAACTGTGACTGACAGGCCTGGCCACGGTCAGCAGCCGGGAAAGCTACTAGCCCCACCTCAGGGCCCGCCTCGCCCCGCGACGCCCCTCGGTCCCGCCCGCGGCCCTTCTCCCGACGGACGGGCCAGTCGTGCTGTGCTGCAGCTCAGGTTTTGATGCTGTTTTTGTTTTGATGCCAAGCCCCAGAGAGCTGGGAACCATCTACACCTGAGTCTCTGAGGAGCACAAACAACCCTTCCTACCCCCAGGTAACCCTGCAGCACACAGGGGAAACTGAGGCACACACAGGCTTCAGACAAATAGTGCAAAAAATTCCCACTCCATCACACTCCCATTTCTGCTTCCCATCTGTGAAACAGCGCAGCACCACAGTCAATACAGGCGTGTCTGGTGCCATCATTAGGTTCCAGAGTTATCACCCAGTGATGTTGCTGGGCGGGGGCAGGCTCAGACAGGCACGGCTGCATCCCTCGCACTCGGGACATGTTGGGAAGGTGCCTTACAGACCCCAGGGTGGCCTGGACCGTGTATTGCAGGGGCCCTGCCCAGGGAGCTGGTGATTTCCTGGCACTAGGGGGTGGGGGGCAGATGGGGTCCCAGAGAGCCTGGGGCTGGATGCCCCCCAAGTGCAGCTGCAGCCAGTCCTGTCCCAGCCCCTCTCTGAGGCAGTGCGGCTCGGCCCTGCAGGAGCAGAGGGGACGCAGCCACGGCTGTGCCGGAGGGGCTGGTGTGGGGATCCTGGGGGGCTGTGCGGGGGGTCCTAGGCACCATTGTACCACGGGGAGATGCAGCCCCACCTGGGGCCGGGCATCCCTGGGGGTGACACGTGGGGGGGGAAGGTTTCCAGGCGAATCTCGGCGTCTGGTGGTCCCAGCGACTGTAGTGCAGCGAGGGACGTGGCAGTGCCTGGTGCCGGAGGGTGGGGGGACTGTGCGCTGGGGTGTGCTGGTGCTGGGTGCTGGGATGCAGCTGTCTCCTGTCTGGGGGGCAGGGGTGCTGTTTTTCGGGGCCCGCAGGGTCCCTGGGCAGGCGCTGGGTCGCTCAGCAGGTGCCCTCCTGCGCCACTGTTAGCCGCCACGATGGCGCGTGCAGAACAGAAGGTTTACGGAGCTGCACTAAATGACGCAAATGGTTTGAAGCCCATAAAGGGAGAGGGTTTTATGTTAGCCGGCTGCACAAAGCGCGGCTCTTCTGCCATTGCTGAGATATGGGCCTTTATTTATAGAAGGCAGCGCGTGCGCTGAGCCCGCGTGAGAGCGGCAAGCCAGCCGGGGCCCCGCCGCTCGCTCGCTCGCTCGCTCGGCGACTCATTTCCCAGGCAGCTGCCGTCTACACTTCTCACACACTAAACAAAATTAACGAGTATGCAGCCAGTCAAGTGGAAAAAACAATAATTGTTTAAAACCACATCCCTCCCCCGTTCCCCGTAACAATGCTGGGGCGACGCCAAATGCCGGGCCTGGGCCACAAGGAAGGGCTGGGGTCAGCGAGCTTGGGCCAGTACCAGCCTCGTCTCAGGAGAGGGCCGGGCCAGATGAGGGGTGTGGGTTCAGGTGAAGGGGCACCGGCAGAGCTGGTGGGGGGCAGCCCAGCGCTGGACTAGCAGGGGCTGTGGGTCGGGGGTGAGGGGCACTGGCAGAGCTGTGGGGGGAAGCCCTGCCCCTATCTCCAGTGTGTCCTGCATCAGAGGGGGTCCCCAGTCCAAGCACGTGCTGCCCCGTCTCTGGGCAACGTCTGGGCTGCGCTCGTGGGCCATGCTGGGGGCTGAGCCCCGACCTGGCTACACGGGAAGTGTGTGGGAGTGAGCCCCGGGTGCAAAACCCACCCGGGGCTGGTGCCGATTCCCTGCTGGGGGCTCTGGGTGGGAAAATACCCAGCTCCGTGTTCACTGCTCCTGCGAGCATGTGCCCAGGCTGGGAGCCGGCTGCGCGGGTGGCTGGCGAGGGCATGCAGTGAGCTGTCCCAGCAGGG
Organism: Emydura macquarii macquarii; assembly: GCF_026122565.2. Classification (NCBI taxonomy): domain Eukaryota; kingdom Metazoa; phylum Chordata; order Testudines; family Chelidae; genus Emydura; species Emydura macquarii. Next base: position 157,022 of record NW_027131102.1, read on the forward strand.
GCAGGGTCTGGTGCTGTCTGCCCTGGCTGCCATCCCCCCTCCTGTGCCCGCCGCACTCGGCCGAGAGCTGGGCAGGTGGGCGTTTCCCCTGGTCTCTCTGCTGGGAGGAGAGTAAGAGAGACGGGGAAGTATGGAGGGTGGGGCTGGGGAGAAGGGGGACAGAACTGGGGTACGGGGAGGGAATGCAGGCTGGAGGGGCCCAGCGCCCGGCAGCAGGGCCGGGTCCCGTCTGGGAGGAATGGACATTCCTAGCAAGCTGGAGGAGAATGGAGGCCTCCCCCACACTCGGCGAGGGGTCAGACAGATCCAGGGAGCCCTCTGCCCCACACACTGCCCCAGTCACAGAGTCTAGGGCAGCGGGTGAGCTCTGCTGACTGCCCCTGCATGCACGGCTGCACCACGACCAGCACCTCAGGTAGGAGCAGCCCGAGAGTTTCTCTTCTGCGCTTGGGGAAGAACCAGGTGATGTTGTCGCAAGGTTCGGTGGCGATGCCACGCTGGCGTTCCACTGGCATCTCTGCAGGCAGAGCGACATGGCAAAGAGAAGACCTTTTAAATCAGGGTGTGATGCTGGCAGACCAGGTGCCAGCTCGTGCCCAGGCCCCACTGGACGCTGGCGCCCGCAGTGTGGGAGACCAGGCCAGCTCACCTGGGGTGAGCGCAGGTTGACAGGAATGTGTTCAGCGTTTCCGACCGGCTGCAACGCTGAGTGGATGCTGCGTGTATCGATCTCACTGGTAACAGCTGGCCCCGGGAATATGGTCCTGTGATGTGTTTTCTTGCGATCCTCGCTGAATGTGGGTGTCAGCAGACGGGCCAGGAGCAGGAACTAATGTGCAAGGCCAGGTCCTGCCCACAAGAAGGTCTGTTGAACCCAAGGGAGCCACTGTGAAATATCCAAGAACAAAGACTGTGCGGGTCCCCACTTCCCACCCGTGAGGCGGTGACGGGCAGGGGGACTCGTCCCAGCAGCTTGAACTCTGGGAGAAGGGAGCACAACCCGCGACAGGACATGGTGATCGTGCTGTGGACATTGCTGGTGCTGCTGTGTTGTCAGTGCCGTTGGTGCAACTGGGCTTGGTGCTCCTGGAAGCAGCGCCCCACTAGCAGCGAGTGGGTCAGCTGACCCAAAGCACGGTCCTTGTGCCCTGTCTGACGGGTCACAGGGACACGAACACACGTGACAAGGACAGTGCTTCAGGGTCTGTCCCCTCGGCCGGCCAAAGGTGCCCCTCCGATGACTTCTCCGTTTATACATTGACACAAACTGCGTATCTCACAGCAGCTGTTGTTAAATACCAGCCTTGTATCTTGTACCTGCTAGTTCAAACAAAACATCCTCATCCATTATCCTGTCACCTCTTCCTTATCTTACAAGGGGTCAGCGTGTCCCTGTGCTGTTGCGAAGCAATGCCTTGACGTCGTTACTTGAGAGATCTGTGTGTCGGGTGCCTTCCTCTCTGGCCAGGAATGGGCTGACTTGGTGTTAGCCAACACCTGGTGTGTTACTGTTCTGCCACGGCCAGGCCGGCTCTGGTTCATGCTCTTAGTTATGCCGAGGGCTCCAGCCAGGCCTACAAGGAGGAACTTTCTGTTGCTGAAACTCTGAGGGGCAAAGATTTCTAAGCATAAGCAAGGGATCCCCAGCTGCTTGGCCTGGCTTAGCTCTGGAAGTCTTAGGCTATGTCTACACTGCCGGCGGCACAGCCGGCAGTGCAGGATCAATTTTGCGGGTTTGATTGAGTGGCAGTAAAGACTCTTTCAATCGAACTCAGAAGTCGACTCCGTAAACCCACCCTGGCGAGTAGTGTAGCGCTGCGTCGACAGGCGGGCATTTCCCATCGGCGCAGCGCAGTGGAGGCACTGCCGTAAGTAGGCGTTAGGAAGTCGACGTACGACTGTACGTAGCTTGTGTGTCTCCCATTGACTGCGGCCGAAATCCGCTGCCAGTGTAGACCAGGCCTTCGAGAGCTCGTGTATGAGTGCAGCTTCTGTCTCCTTTGTCTTTGCGTGTTCGTTCCCTGCTTTAACCTGGTCAGTAGCGCTCTCGGTTCTTTTCTTAGTCCATGACTCCTGAGAGAGTTTATTACAGGGCTGGTTTGAGATCTGAGTGCAGCTGATGTGGGGTAAGTGACTGGCCGGTCCTTTGGGGCAGTAACCTGAATGCTGTGATTTTTGGTGCAAGGGATCATGTGTCGCAAGGCAGGCTCACCTGGGTGGCGAGAGAGATCCGAGGACCCAGGGCACTGTCTGTGACTCCAGGGTAAGGCTGTTCATAGTGCTTGAGGTGATCACATTTCATAGAATCTCAGCGTTGGAAGGGACCTCAGGATACTTGGTTGGTGGAAGCCAAGGCTAGAACTCACATTCACTTTGGGCTTTGGGCCTGCGTCTTAACAATCTGCCCTGAGGTTGGTGCTTACAGTCGTGAGCCACTCCAGGCGGCTTGGCCAGCAGCCAAGAGTTTTAAAGGAGCTGGCTGAGGTGCTCACTGGACCTTTCATGTTGATTTTCAATAAGTCTTGGAACCCTGGGGGATTTTCAGGGGACCAGTAGACAGCTGATGTTGTGTCAACAGTTAAAAAGTGTAAAAGGGATGAGCTGGGTAATTATTGGTCTGTCAGCCTGACGACCGTTCCAAGCCTGGTCATGGAATGGCTGATACAGATTCAGTTAGTAAAGAACTAAAAGAGGGGAATGTAATTAATGCAAATTAACCCCAGTTTATGGGAAATAGATCCTGTCAGACTAACTTGATACCTTTTTTTGGTGAGATTACAAGTTTGGTTGATAAAGGTAATAATGTTGGTGTAACAAACGTCGGTAAGGTGCCTGGCGTGGTGGTAGCTGCCCCATCTCCTCGGGCAGAGGAGCGCCGTCAGTCACTGAGCTCGGTTGTAGCTACCCCATCTCGTCAGTCGCTGAGCCTGGCTGTAGCTGCAGGGGGTTGCCGTCAGTCGCTGAGCCTGGCTGTAGCTGCAGGGGGTTGCCGTCAGTCGCTGAGCTCGGTTGTAGCTGGCAGGGGGTTGCCGTCAGTCGCTGAGCTCGGTTGTAGCTGGCAGGGGGTTGCCGTCAGTTGCTGAGCTCGGTTGTAGCTGGCAGGGGGTTGCCGTCAGTCGCTGAGCTCGGTTGTAGCTGCCCCAATCCTTGGGCAGGGGAGTGACCTGCTCCCACCCTGGGGCTGGCCAGGGAGCCCCTCTCTGTCTGCGCTGGCCCATGAGGCTAGTGCTGGCCCCTGCTCCCCACATTGGCTGTGCCGCGGCGAGGACGGTGACTGGCCGGGGGAGGGGGCAGCAGAGCGTGTGCATGGAGGCTGCGTGCCACGGCGGCCCTGTGCCCACTGGGGAGGAGAGCAGGGTCGGCGCCGGCATCTGTCACTGCCCCAGGGGAGGGCACGGAGCAGCTGAACTCGCACGTGGCACAGGGATCGTTGCGGGGGGCTTGGGCTGCTGCACATCTGGCCGGGACGGATACAGATGCTGGTGATGTCCCGGCTCCCTGGCTGAGCCCGCGGCTGCTGTGGCTCCCAGAGGAGGGGTGACGGGTCCCTGTGCAAAGCGCCTCTGTTCTTGCAGCATCTCCCCTGCTCCCGCCACCCACCCCGGAGCTGCTGCTGCCTGGACATGCTGCCCACTCCCGCTGGGAGGTGCCCGCTGGCGGCCCTGGCACTGGGGTGGTGGCTAATTGCCGGGGAGGTGCCCGGCGCTGGCACGGAGAGGGAGACACAACCTTGGCTGGAGCCATGCAAAGCCGTGTGCAACATCCCTCTCCGGTAAGCAGAGATCAGCCCCCGTGACACGCACTGGTCACGGGCAAGAGCTGCTGCACTTCCCGTCTGTCCGGCAAACGCCGAGTGATTCCGTCCCCCGCCCATCGGGCTGGGAGACTGGGGGGGCAGGTGGGCAGCAGGAGCCGCAAGAAAGGCACGTCGGGAAAGGCGACTAGCTCCGCAATAGCAGGGGGTCATGTCTTCCGGCCCCAGCCCCCTCCCACAGCCCTGTGCCTGCAGCCCTGCGCCCACCGCTGGGCTGAGCAGAGCATGGGCCACAGCTCCCCTGGGCCGCGTGGGAGCAGGGCCCGGCTGTGCTAGCCTGCCAGGGCTGAACGCAGGCGGGGGGGAGCCCTGTGCGTGAGGGGGGTGCTCTGCAATAAGGCCGTGCCCGGAGCCCTGGGCCCAGCCGCGCCAGCCCCGCGCACAGCTGATCGTATCTCAGCACGATGCTTTTCAAAGGGAGTTTTCAGCCCCCACCACCGCGCCGCTGCTCAGACAGCGGTTCCTTATCGCCTGACATGGCCTTAATTAACTCCCCAGCCTGATAACGCGCCTGCCAGAGCCCTGGCTCCGGGAGAACCGGCCGCCCGCAGAGACCGTCTGGGCAGAGCTGGGAGATACGGAGGGGGAGCAGTGGGGAGGTACCGACAGTGGGGACGTGGCTCCCGGGGGGCCAGCGAGGTGGCCGTGCAAAGGGCTGGCAGGCAGGACGCTCAGACGCAGGCATTCAGGGCGGAAGGGACCATCCTGGGTGAGTGCGATAACTGCACCCACAGGCCATGGACCCCGTCACTGACCCCTCAAACCGTGGTCAAAAGACTCAGGACAGAGACTCCCCCATTGGCACTGGTCCGGCCCCGCCTGGGCCCCGCAGCTTCGCTTTCCTGCCAGCCCTGGCGCCCTGGGCCTGGGAACGCCGCCCCCTCGTGTGTGTGTTCCTTGGGCTAGTGCCGCGGGGAGGGTCTCGCCAGCCGCACGCCCCGGAAACAATCCGTCAGCAGGAGAGCAGCGCACGAGCTGTGCCAGCCTGGCCCGGGGCCCGGCCCGTCACCGTGCAAACGGGAAATCACAGAGCCCAGGCGCGCGGCTCCCGATTGCCGCTAGCAGGGCCTGGTTAGTAACGAGCCCCTTCCCGCCGGGCTGTGATCACCCGCTGTGCTGCGCTGCCAGAGACCCCCGCTGCCCCCGGCACCAAGAGCTTCCCCAGCCTGTGAAAGCCTCCCCCTATACCCCCCTCCAATCCCCCCCTGGTGAAAGCCTCCCCCTATACCCCCCCCTCCAATCCCCCCCAGGTACCCCCCTCCAACCCCCCCAGCAGCTGCGGGGGGAAGGGCAGCCTGCAGGGGAGCGGGCCGCTATTTGGGGTCCCACCATCCTCCCACCGGTAATCCCACCTCACCCTTCCCCCCCAGGTGGCCCACCCAGGCCAGGATCCCCAGTGCACCGGGGGCCCGGCCTGGCCCAGCCCTGGGCCGAGTGCCTGCTGACCCATTGCTCCTGGGCGGGTTCTTGCACCGTGCTGCTCACCGTGGCGTTGGGGCACCTGGCTCAGGTGGGCCTCGCCGGGCCCTGCCGCAGGGCTCCCTCCGTAGCAGTGCGAGGGGTCTGCCAGGGTGGCCCCCCCAGGCTACAGTGAGTGGTGAGCCTGGGTGTCGGGGGTCCCGTGGCTGAGCCTGTGACCCTCCCTGCCCCGGCCCCCTCATTACCCCCGTGGCCAAGGGCTGTTTCTAGCCCCGGCTCCCCCATGCTGACACCCAGGGGCTGAACGGGCAAAGCTGGGATGGCCCTTCTGGTCTGTTCCCCCCGCCCCCCAGGGAAGGGCACAGAGCCGCATTCCCACACGTCCCGGCGCGGAGCCGCTCCCCGTGGGACGCCCCATAAAGCCGCTGGGCTGTGACGGGAGCCGAGCTGCCAACGCACTGTCAGCGAATCTCTCCCCGCGCAGATGGGCAGCTGCTGCGCTAACGATCCCGGGGCGCTGCCAGCTCGCCCCGCGCGGCTGCTCCCTTTGCCAGCACAGCACTTCCCGCCTGCTGCGCTGCTCCCGCCGCCCCCGAGCCACGTGCTGCTCGGAGCACAGAGCCGGCGGTGGGGTGAACAGGCCCAGGCCAAGCCAGTCTGAGCCCCCTCCCCCCGGCATGTGCTGGATGGGCCCCGGCACCACCGCCTGGCCAGGAGCCCCTCGGAGCGGCGGGACCGAAGGCTCCCTGCAGCTGCGTGGCCAGTTCCCAGCGGGCATGCCCCAGCCACGCCCGCAGCGGCCCTGATTCACACCAGCCGACTCGCTCGGCCCCGAGCTGCTCCGGAGATGTGTCTCCTCCGCCTCCTCCAGGCCCTCGGCTGGCGAGAGGAGGGGCCGTGCCGTCGGCGTGGTGCTCGAACTCCCCGCGCCCGCCGCCAGCCGTCTCCTCCCCGGCGTTCCTGGGCCACTGGGGCTCAGCGGCGCCATCTCTAGCGGCTGGTCCAGACGGGCAGCCCGGGCCCCAGGACACAGCCAGGCGCCGGCTCCCCCGGGGGCTGGACCCGGGTGCCCGCCAGGGCCCGGCTGGGAAGGAGGCAGGCAGAGAGTAGCCATGGCCACGCACAGCGAGAGGCCGTCTCCTGCCCTGTCGAGGCCGCGGCCCAGGCAGAGCAACCCTGGGGTCCTGTCCCGCCGGCAGCCGGGCCGCACCGGCCCCAGGGTCCATCTGTCCGTCTGCACGGACTGAGCTGGGACACTCAGCCTCACCGGCAGCAAGGCCCCACGGACAGCGCACGTGTGCACCAGTGTGTGTGTGTCCGCGTGCATGCGAGCGAGCGTGGCCGAGTCCTGCCCTGCCCCGTGTATGCGGGGCACAGACACGCTGCCAGGTGAGCGGGGGGGGGGGGGGGGGGGGGGGCGGGGGCACCGACTCCAGCCCTGGCAGGCCGTGCACCCCCGCGCTGGCTGGCTCGGCGGCTCGCTTTGCTGGCGGAGCGGCACCACGATGCCGGCAGCGGTAATGAGATGGAGGCAGCAGAAGGACGGCGCGATAAGGCGCCCGCGCTGCCCCAGCAGATTAAACGCTGGGATTAAGCCGGCGGTGCCAGCTCTGCTGCCTTTTTATCTCGCTGCTGCTCCCCCTCGCGCCCCCCCGCAGCCGGCAGGGAACCGCTCCGAGCTGTCAGCAGAGGAAATTGCTTGTTAACCCTTTGGGGAGCGCAGGCTGCTCCGGCCGGGTGCCGGCACCTCCCAGTCAGAGCCTCACGCCCTGTCGACAGCCGCACCCGCGCCAGCCCGGGGGCCGTGCCCCTGCAGACCTGCCCGCATTCCTGTACGGCGAGGCTGGCACAGAGGGACCTGGCCCCTTTCATCAGCAGCTGTCCGATGGCAGTGACAGGCTCCGTGCCCGCCCCGAGCAGACAGCCTGTCTGACGCAATCACCCCGAGCCCTGGGGACAATGAAATCTTGTGGCAGTGAGTTCCACAGGCTGTGCGATATGGGGGAGGTAGCCAAAAATGTGCCACTTGTCTTCCTGCGTCTTAACAGGGCCCCTCCTTTGTCTCCTGAAGGCCAGCCCGGCCGCTCTCTGCCCCACACCAGGCCTCTGGATTGGCACTGAGGGTGTCACTCCCCTTTCACTGAGCGCAGCAGGGGTGAGCAGGGGACTAGGCGTCTGGAGTCCAGAGCTGTCACTCGGCTTCTACCTCTGAGACTCAGTTTCCCCACCTGGCCTCTCCTGGCTGGAATGTTTGCCTGCAGCCGGACCGGCGTGCAGGACTGTTCTGGTGGAGCAGAGGCAGCTGGGCTCCGTGGCCAGCGGCTGCTTTCCAGGACGGACAGTTCGTTCCCGCCCTCTCTGGGCATCTCGGTGCAGTGGCTGCGTGTCCTGCCCCACGTCGCCTGGGCCTGGCCAGCCCCGGTCTCGCCTGCAACGCGCCTGCTTAGCTCAGCTGGAACGGGTCACGTGGTGAGCAGTGTCCTAGCGGCACCAGGGCCTGTCGGTTCGTCCCCCGGTGCCCGCAGTCTGTTCCCAGGGCGGGTTGTTGGCCGCTGGAGTAAATTTCCCCGCGTTGCTTCTCCTCCCCAGACGCCCCGTGTCCCCGGCCTGGATCTGAGCTGGCCGTGAAGCCGGTTTTCTCCGTGTCGGCGGGTTGCTGAGTTCGGTCAGGCCAGGTTTTTCTCTCCGGCTGCTCTCGGTGACTGCGCGGCTGTGCTTTGCCGTGCGGCTCGCTGTGCTCTGTGAAGCGCCGAGTGCAAACGAACATGTCAGCCAGCCCGTGGTCAGCCACGGCAAGCCCCGAGAAGTCTGGGCAATGATTCACCGCCGGGACCCCCCGCTCAGCGCCAGGGGTGTTGGTGCGGCACAGACTGGGGTGGTTTTTCTGGGTGGGCCAGGCTGGCTGGAACGTTCCCCGGCGGGCCGGCGCGGTGCTTCCCTCGGGGTGCGCTCGGTGCTGTCCTGTGCCTCCCGCGCACACAGCCTGCGAACGTGGGAGCTGAGCCAGAGCCAGGCGCCTTGGAGCCCCCAGGCAGCCGGAACAGCTGCGGGCGCGCTCGCCTTGCGTGGGGTTTCAGGCCCTGCTGGGAGAACTGGCTTGGCTGGCGACGTCAGCACGTCCCTGGCTGTTCCCTGGGACGAACGCGCTGGGCTCTGAGTCTCCGCCCCAGGCGAGCTGAGCTTTGCCGTCCCTGGCTCTGGAAGGAGAGCCGTGCCGCCCGGCGCCATACCTCTCGCACTCGCCCCCCGCCTAGAGCAGCGGGAATCTGGCCTCTCGCTGGCCCTCCCTCTCTGTGCTGCGGGCAGAGCCCGAACCTGTCGCCGAGAGAAGCCTGGCTGCTGCCCCATGAGAAAAGCCGTGGGACCAGTCCCACCACGGGCAGCCGGTGGGAATGCCCGCCACCCTTTCTGTCCCACAGCCGCACAGGGGAGGGCATGAGTGTGTCCTCGGTAACCCTGCCACTGCCTGCAGGGCCCCCAAGGCTCTGCCCCTCTGGGGCGTCCCGTGCCCTGCTCTCTCGGGCCAGGTGGGTGCTAATCCCTGTGGGTCGGACTCTCCCCAGAGGAGGCACGTCGGTGCTTTGGCTGGGGTTGGTTGGGACCGGCCGGAGATGGGCGCCTGGCGTGGGGAGCAGGGACTAGCGGGGTCCCTGCGTCCCTGCTGCGGCTGGCAGCTGCTCAGGGGGGTCCCTGCGTCCCTGCTGCGGCTGGCAGCTGCTCACGCTCTGCCGGGATCGTGGGGGTGGCGGGCGCTGCGGTGCCAGGGCAGAGCCGGGGAGGCGGGCGGGAGGGCTTCGGGCTGGTCCGTTTGCTGGTGCAGGTGGGAGCTAAGATCCTGCCTGGGGTGAGGTTTCGGAGCGGGAGGGGAGGGACACGTGGGAGAACCGGGGGGGGGAGGGCGGGTATTATCGAAGCAAAACCCTTCCACTGGGTCAGAAAATTACTGCGGAATCAGGCTTGAAATGAGTCGAAATTGCTGAATCCAAACGGATCCAATATCCCAGGCAGCGGCAATGCTGGCGTCAGCGCCGCCCCCCCTCACCCCCCCTACCGAGGCGGTGAATGTCAGCGAGTGTGCTGAGAGGTGGGGGGGCACGGGCAGAGCTGGCGGGGGGGGGGAGGGGGGACAGCGCAGGTGGACTGGGGGGGTCAGAGGAGCAGCGCTGGCTCCCAGCCGGGATCTCTCCAGGCCGGAGCTGGGAGGGACCCGGGGGGGGGGGGGGGGGGCACAGCCTGGGGGTTAAACCCCTGTGATTGGCTGCTTTCCGCCCCGCTGTGCCCAGCCCCCCAGCATTCAGCCTGAGCCTGCTCTCCTGGGGGGAGGGGCATGCAGAGCCCCAGCTCAGGGCAGCCCCATGAGAAATGGGGGTCCTGTGGCTCCCCCCTCCCCTCCCTGCAGCCCCTGTGGCCTGGGGGGCCTGGCTTGGGGTGGATGCCAGCAGCTACTGGGGGGTTGGGCTAGTTTGGGGCTGGGAGGGGACGGGCGGGGGTGGGGCGATGCCCCTGGGGGAGCAGACTTGAGTCACTGTTAATGACTCTGGGCCCCAGCCAAGTGGGGGTTGGAGGGGGGCAGATTGATCTGGGGCTCGGCGGGGGGGTGATGGGGCCAGGCTGCCCTGGGGGCTGGGCAGCAGGACGAGCTCCCCCCCCCCGCGCTGTCCCCGCAGCGCTCGGCTGTCAGCCCCGTGTCCGGGCCGTGCCCTGGCTCTGCCAGCGCCACTTAAGGCTCGTCTCTGCGCGGCTCCGGGGCCGTCTCCCCTGGCAACGGGCGCCTGCGACTCCGGGCCAGGCTCGCCTCGGCTGCAGCTTGCAATTACCGGGCTGCTTCCCCCGGCGCCGCGGGCCCTGCCTGGCGCAGCCTCGCCCCGGCCCAGCCCAGCCCAGCTCAGCACCTGCCCCCCCTCGAGCCCCTCTGGGGGGGCCCTGCTCGCTCGCTCACTCGCTCTGGCGGGGGGAGGCCCCGCTCGCTCACTCGCTCGCTTGCTCTGGCAGGGGGCAGGTGGGGGATCCTGCTCGCTCTCTGTGCTGGACTCGGTGTCTCCGATCGTGCCCTTCCCGTCTCTGCCCCCCGGCTCCATGCCACGTCCCAGCACCAGCCGCCGTGGGAGTGGGGCTGGGAGCTGCAGTGGGTGCGTGGCGCTGGCCGGGCGTGGACTCAGGCTGGCTGTCCTCCTGCCCCGGGCCTGGCCTCGCGGGGCCTGGTCCGTCGCTCATGTCCCGGCCCGGCCCGAGCTCTGGGCCCAGCGTTTCCCGGGCCCGTGTCTGCGCTGAGCACCGTGAAGGCTGTTGGCAGGTGGCAGAAGCGCGGCGCCATCCTGGCCACCAGCGTGGTCCCTGGGCCGGGCCCCAGCCATGCCGAGACGGGAATCCCCAGCTCCGCCGCCCGCCCTCTCCAAGCTGCCCCACGCAGGGAGCCGTTAATGGTGCCCATGGCCCCCCTTGGGTCCCGGCACCAGGCCGGGCGGCCTTGGGCCGCTGCCCTCTGTTCCATTGCCACATGGCTGCAGCCTCTCGCCTCCTCGGAGCCCCGCATTCACTGCTGCTCGGGGCATCAAACGCGGCTGCAGCGGGGACCGGGAAACCGAGGAGCGACCGGCGCGAGCCCGGCCCAGCGCAGCGCAGACACATGGGGAGGGGGCAGCACCGACAAGTCAGCGGCAGAGCCTGGGCCGGGCCAGCGGGATCCCCAAGCTCTGGTGTCTTGGCTGGGCGGGAGGACGAGCGTTCCTGGGGGGGGCAGAGTCAGAAGAACGGGACAGTTTCCCCTGGCCACTGCAGCTCAGGGCTGCGTGTGTGGGGGGCAGGGGAATCCAGGCGGGGTTGGAAAGTGGCGACCCCGGGATCGGGGGCCCAGGACTCCTCGGTGCTGGCAGAGGAAGGCTGGGGCGGCCCTGGTCCCCAATGGGGGGGTGTCTCAGTGGATGGGCTCCTTTGGCTCCCAGCGCTGAGGATGGACGAGCCCGGGGAGGAGATAGAGCCAAGCCTGCGGGCCGGGGCCTCCTACTCCCACTCACACTGGGGCAGTGGCAGGCCCGGGCCAGGCCCCGAGCGGGGTGTCCAGCACCCCCAATCTGAGCACCGACACCCGTTGCCAGAGCCCCAGGACAGCCTCCCCTGCCCCGTTCCCCGCAGCGTGGGAGAGCTGCAGGCCCAGCCATGGCAGGAGCGCGGCCCTGGCGCTACCAAGGTGAATTCAGCGGTGAGCCGGCTGGCGAGACGCGCGTGCAGCTCTTCCTGTCAAGGTCAGAGCGTCTGCACGGCTCGGCTGGGAAATGAGGAAATTACCCTGCCTAATAGGGGGGCTTCCCTGTGCGTGAACGCAGCGCGGGGATCCCAGCTGCTGGGCCCAGGGGACAGAGAGCCGGGGACAGAGCCGGGCAGAGGGAGATGGAGGATGGAGACAGTGAAGTGGATCTTGGCTCCAGCAAGGGGAACCTGGGTCCCCAAAGCACCGGTGTCCTGTGAGCTGGGGGGCTGAGACAGATGCTGGCAGGGTGGGGGGGCCTGGCTGCACTCACGTGGGAGCCTGCCCCCCCAGGCCTGCTGCCTTTCCCCTGTGCCGCACAATCGCGTCTGACAGGACAGATGTGGGCTGCCCGGAGCTGGCGAGCCGGCTGCACGGAGCCAGGCAGGAGCCCCAGCCCTGGGAGGCACATTTCTGGGTCAGCTGCTGGGAGGAAATCATGTTCCCGGCACAGGCAGCCTCTCACCCGCCTGCCTGTGTCTCCCCCCCCCCCCCCGGCCCCCCCGGCCCGCCCTCGCCTGTCTCTAATTGGGTTTGTCATCCTGGAACGCCGGAGCCCTTCAGGACTGTTCTGTGCTCCGCCAGCCAGATGTCACGGGGGTCCGTCGGCTGTGGGCTGGCTCCGGCCAGCTCCCCATGTGCCCCCAGCCCGCCGGGGCCTGCCCTGCTGGGTCCCTGTTGCGCCCCCCAGCCAGCGCCGCTGGGGGCCAGGGTCAGGGAGCAGCGGGCCCAGGGCTAGCAGAGCCGCAGCCCCAGCCTCTGTCCCGCCAGCTCCTAGAAGAAGGGCTCAGGGACCCCACGTGCTGCGGAAGGGGGGTAGGTGCACACGGGTGCCTCCCTCCCTTCCCTCCCCACGGCTCCTGGCCTGCAGCGGCCCAGGTTTCCCTCCTTCAGCCCCCTGGGCTGTGAGCAAGGCCCCCCCGTCTCTGCCCAGTGACCCACAGCCAGATCCTCCTGCCTGAGCAGCTGCCAGAGCCCCAGAGAGTCCCCGCCCTGCGGGCAGGGCCAGCTCCTGCCACCCCCCAGCCCAGCCCCGGGGCTCAGCCCCCCGCTCTCCCTGCCCAGCACCAGGCAGCCTCAGACAGGCACGGTCCCAGTCTGCGCCAAGGCAGGGCTGCCCCCCCCCCCCGCCCAGAGCCCCGCGAGCCCCACGGTGCGTGCAGCCCCGTCCCCATTAGCGGTTTCACTGCTTGTCACGCTCTGACGTTCCCAGGCCGACTGGCTGTTTGCCCGGCTCACGTCTCGTACGGGCGCGACCTGTTGTCCTGGCCTCTCTGGTCCTGGCGGAGCCGCTCGCTGTCTGGTCCGGGCCACGCGCGCTCCCCGGCCGGATCGTTAATGACGACGTTCCACGTGGCCTGGCCCTGCATCCCAGCCTGCCACGTGCCCCTCGCCCCGTCCGTCAGCGCCTGTCACGGCCCTGGGAGCGACCTGCTCGGGGGAGACGCTGTGAGACCGGGGGGCTGGCGCCCAGGCCCGCTCCCCACGCTCCCGACGCCTGAGTCCTGCCTGCAGGGCGCTGGGGAGAGCCGGGGCCGTTTCCTCGCCGCCTGCTCCGGCTGCACGTGGACCCTGGGCGCGTCTCCTGCTCCTGGTGCCTGCTAGAAACCCCACGGAGCTGGGCCTGTCCCGGGACAGCGGAGCCCCTCCCTTCGCTGCCCTGCCTGGCGCCAAGCAGGGCTCCAGGAGCCGGGCACCCAGCGAGGGGGCCACACTGCCGTGTGCGGTGCCGGGGGCCTGCCCTGCCTTTGGCTAGAGCCCCTCTCCTGTGCAAACCCAGGGCAGCCCCCACCGCCCCCCACATGCAAGCCAGCAGCCCAGCCCCACAGGGACTGCGCCCTCTGCACCGACCCCTGCTTGGGAGACTCGTCCCACCAGCGTCAGTCCAGGCCCCGGCTCTGCACCCCGAGCCAGGCCGGTGAGCATGGCTGCAATGTCCTGTGCTCATATCACCCCCCGCCCGTGCCCCCTGCCGCTGCCCCAGAGCGACCTGGGCCTGGCCCTATCTCTGGTGTCGGCGCAGCACAGCTGCTGTTCTGCCATTCTCATTTTGGGGTGCCCTCTGCCCTTGTCAGCCCCCCGCTCTGCCAGCCTGGCTTCCCGAGGGCAGGGAGTGCCGGGGGAGAGGGGGAACGTGACCCCTTGCCGGCCTGTGTGGGCTCCTCCCCGCCCCCCTCACCCCCTGGTGCAGCTGGCCCTGAGCCCCCAGGGGTGTTGGGCCCCGAGCCCAGACCCCTGAACGTCGCCCCCGGAGCCCTGCCCCTCCCCCTTGGTTCCTGCCCCGGGGCTCTGCCTGCTGGGGTGCTGCGGCCAGGCCATGCCATGGGGCTGCGCGAGGGGGCCTGGGTTAGCAGGGCCGGGCCCTGCACGGGCAGCTGCAGCCTTGTGTGGGGCTCGGGGCCTGGCTGCCCCAAGATCCGTGGGCCTTGGTGGGGGTACAGGCTCCCGGCCTCCCCGGGTGATGGAGCCGGGGCCCATCTGTGTGCGCCTGCTGCCACCTGCCGGCCAGGCCGGGCACTGCTGGGGAGACTCTCGCTCCCCCGGGCTGCACCCCCTGCACTGAGACCCCTGTGCCCACGCTGCCTTCCTGGCCAGCCGGAGCAGGACGGGGGCTGCTCCTGCCCCGAGTTAGCTGGGGACTGGTGTAAGAGCCGCTGGCGTTAGGTGGGTCATCACAGGCCCTGCCTCATCCCACGCAGCTCCTGGGGTTGTCGCCCCCGGCAGGACTCCCCTAGGAGCCGGGAACGGGGCGACGCTGTGACAATTCGCTGCTTTTAGCCAAATCCCCGAATGCGTCTCAGCTCGACGTGGCTCAGGGGCAGCGTGGGGGGGGACGTGGTGATTCCTGGGGAGGTGCGGCGTTGCCAGGCATGCAGGGTGAGTCGCACGGCCAGCGGGAAGGCCCAGCCAGGCAGATCCTGGCCCCGGCCCCGCACATCAGGGGGCTCCAGGCCTGGCAGGCGTGGGTGTGTGTGGGGGGATCTGGCCGTGCAGGGCAGTGCCAGCCCTTGGTGCGAGTGTGCGTGTGTTAGTGTGATGTGCTCCCTCCGGCAGGGAATAAGACAAGCAGGGTCTTATTCAGGGGGCCAGGCAACACGCCGCGTTTATTGAACATGTAAGAATATCAAAGAGTGCGTGTGCACGCACGCACACACACTGGTGTGATATAATGACCGGTCCTTTTATGTGTTGCTCGAGCCAGCCTAGTGACTAACTAGGCTGGCCACGAGGAGGGAGCTGGGCCTCTGATGCTCCAGGATGACAATTGCAGAGCGAGACCCATGGTTTCCATGTTTTTACCCACCGTTTACAGTTGCTGCTCTGGTGTCAGTCTCTGGGCCTGGCTGTGTCGTGCTGCCTCCAGGCTCAGTGTGGTTGTTAATCACCAGCTAATTGCAGGCAGGACTCGTCTCTTCTTTCTGTGCTTTGTCTGTTCCCAGGGCGGATCCTTCTGTACTTTAGGGCGTTTATTTGCACGCTAGGGTCGTTGGTAGCTATTCTTCAGCCGCCAGGGTCAGGACGGGGCAGTTGGTGTCTTCACTCCCCGTCTGTTCTCAGAGCAGTTTAGGTTGGGTCTGTTCATGCCCAGCACCTACATTCCTCACTCGCACACACAATTCATCCCGGTATTGTAGGTTCAATAGCACCGGGTTCAGGACAGAGCTCACTGCACGAAGCTAACAGGATGGATCCACTCCTGCCGCACTGAACAGCCTGCGCCGTTACCAGACCAGGCAGGAAACATTTCTGTCTGTATCGCACTGATACACTAGAGCAAGGGTCTGCGTCGGCTTTGTTCACACAGCTCCTGGGCAGGGCTCACATTTGTTGCTAGGTGCCCAATGTCCTGCCCGTTGTCTTCTGAGACTCTCCATGGACCTGGGCCCAGGCAGCCCTTCCCCACCAGCTGACTACCTATGCACCACAGGGGAAACTGAGGCGCACCCAATATTCATCCATCCCGTGTATCATGGCTGCATGGGCTTGTCCGGCCTGTCTGGTGCACTCAGAGCCTCTCCGCTGGCTGGAGAGGAAGGGGTTCTTCTGCTCCGGCACAAAAAGAGCGACAGGGCTGAATGTAGCACTGCAGAGGGGTTAGTCTCCTGGCCTCCCGAGGCGTCTCCACGTGTGTGGTCATGTCATGAGCCGGGATACTCAGTGCAGTGTCGGCCCTGGTTGCTCCACGACGGCCCAGCTCGTTACCAGCTCGATACCGTGCGGCGGCTTTACGTGACGATGGTAGAATGTAACGAGCCGCGCGCAGCACTTTTTATAGCCGGCCCTCGGCCCGTGGTTCGAGCCCCGAGCTGTGAAGAGGTGTTGTGTTGCCCCTGGAAGACGGCGTCACTGACAGAAGGGCTGTGCAGTGGCACAGGAGGGGCAGATCCCTGGCCCGGTTTCCTGTCTCCACAGGTGTTGAGCACAGCGGTGGGGCTGGGGGAGCAGGAAACGGGCCCACAGACACCCCCCCCCGTGGGGCATTACCACCGCTGCCGCCGACGGGGGGACGGATGTAGTGACGTATTGGGTGCCGGAGAGCCACGTACACCACTGCTGCCCCGTCCCTGCACTGCTGCGGGCAGTGGGCGCAGACCCTGGCCTGGACGTGGCGGTGCCCTGGGTGAGCTGGTGTGGCTGGGGGCTCTGGGGTTGGCTGGACAGCGTGCGCCGGGTGGCTGCCCTCGGTGCTGCGATCCTCGTGGTACCTGCAGGGTATTTGCAGCAGTGGCTGCAATGTGGGGCGGCTGCGACACCCCCCCCCGCCCCGTGTCTGAGGCTCCGGCTCTGCGAGGCTGCTGGCGGCTTCTCCTCTGGCCTGGGCTGCGCCCGGAGCTGCACACGCCCAGCCCTGGCCCCCAGGCAGCAGCAGGAGCTTGGCCCAAGCAGCGTCCCGCGGCAGCCCCTCAAACGGGGTGACTTGCAGAGACGCCAGGTCCCAGCCCGAGCGCTGCCCGACGGGTGCCACGTGGCCGAGCGCCCCTGGCGGGTGGGCACGGCCGGTTCCGCAGCCGGGCCCTGCCCCTCGACGCTGGCTGGGGGGTCTCGCCATGTGGGGCTGGGGGAGGGGCTGCCAGGGCTGAGGCTGATCAAAGGCTGCCACGCGGCACCGACGCCGCGGAGACGCTGCTTTGAAGCCGCTCTGACGAGCCGTCTCGCTGGCGGAGCCGCGCTGCCAGCGTCTCCCTTTGAGGAGCTGACGGGGGGGCGCAGACTCCCCCCATGCTGGGGCCTGGGCTCTGATCAGCGCCTCGCCCGCCGCTTCGCAGCGACCGGTGTCACGGCAGCACGGCCGGCTCGGGGGGACCCTCCCGGCCCCTGGCATGGTGGGACCGCGGCCGGCCCGACGCCGCCTGTGGCCTGGATTGAGGTGAGGGCTGGCTGCACCCGGGCGTGTGGGGGTAAGATCAAGGGGCAGGGGCGGTGGAGGGAAGTGCCAGGCTGGTTCCCGCAGCATTCAAAGTGATCCCACCAGGCCGGGGGTGGGGAGGGCCAGGGATGGGTTTTTGCTGCCCATGAACGACTCAGCCTGTGTGGGGAGCCTCCCCAGCCCCTTCCCCAGCTCTGCCCCTCTGCCGCCCCCCACGTCATGCCTGTGGAGGCTGCCCAGCTGGCAGAGGGGCCCTGGCACTGTCTGAGGGGCCGAGGATGGGCAGAAGCCTGGGCTCCTGGGGCGCGGCTCCCGGCAGGTGTGTCCAGATGGCTGGGCTATGTGGAGCTGGGGTGTGAAACCCCTGGGATCGCTGCCCCCGCCAGGCACCGAGGTCCTGCCAGGCCTCCCTCGCCGGCTGGTACGATGCCACCTGCCCAGCCCGGCTCCGGGGAAGCTCTAGGAATTTTCCGTTCCCGACTGGAGCTGGGAGGAGGGCGTCTGTCTGCAGCAGCCCCCGCCCCGCCCCTCACCCGTCACTGGCGCCTGCAAGGTGCGGGATCCTGGCAGCTGCGCCAGAGGCTCCTGAGGCAGAGACGTCCCTGGAGGGAAACCAGGGCAGAGCCGGGGTGGGCTGCGGGGCCGGGTGCCTCCCAGGGCGAGCTGACACCTGGCTGAATCCGGAGGACTCAAGGCCCAGCTGGCGACGATGCCTCAGCCCCTTTCCTGCTGCCCCAGGGGGGCGCCCCCGGCCCCAGCCCCAGGCGGCTCCTTCGTCCGGATCACCACCCGCTTCCTGCGCCGCACCAAGCTCCATGGGCTGCACTACATGGCCTCACGCCCGCAGTCGGCCCCGCGGCGCCTGCTCTGGGGCCTGGCCTTCCTGCTCGCCGTCGCCCTCCTGAGCACCTGGGCCAGCGACCGCGTGCGCTACCTGCTGTCCTGCCCGGTGCAGAGCCGGGTGCGCATGGAGCCGGCCGCGCGCCTGCACTTCCCGGCCGTCACCCTCTGCAACAAGAACCCCGCGCGCTTCCGCCAGCTCACCCGGCCTGACCTCTACTCCGTGGGGCAGTGGCTGGGCCTGGCCTGGGCCAACCGCTCCCTGCGCCCTGACCTGCTGGAGGTGCTGCCCGACGCCCAGCGCCGCTGGCTCACCCGCCTGGCCAACTACTCACGCTTCCTGCCGCCGCGCCGCTCCGAGCGCACCATGCACAGCTTCTTCCACCGCCTGGGCCACCGGCTGGAGGAGATGCTGCTGGCCTGCCGCTTCCGCGGGGAGCCCTGCGGCCCCCAGCACTTCACCCCCGTCAGTGCCCGCCGTGCGACGGGCTCCGGGGCGCTGGGGGGCGGCTGGCTGGGGCTGGGGCTCGGGGCTGTGGCAGGGCTGTGGTGGGCCAGGCTCCGTGCCCAGCCGTGCCTGCTGGCCGTGGCCTGAGGCGGGTTGCTGGCGCGGCATATGACAGATGGGCCTGGGCGGGAGGGTGAATCCGCGGGCGTTTGCGTGGCTCAGACGTGGCAGTGAGGGGGGCTGTACGAATGGAGCCCCCCCACCCCCCCGTACCTCGCTCTGCCCCCACAGCTCCAGCAGCCGGCTGGGCCCTTGCTGCCCTGGGGTCTCTCCCTATCCCCCCTCCCGCCACCAGGGAGGGGCTGTGTGGCTGGGGCGGCGCAGGGAGGGCTGAGTGGGTTGCTGGAGCTGGGGGGTGACGTGGGCCAGGGAGGGGCCGTGTGGCTGGGGGGCAGAGTCGCACGGGGGGGGTGATGTGGAGACGGGGGGGGGGGGGAGCCGTGCTGTACCCAACCTGCCTGGTGGCAAAGGGGAGCAGTGAGCAGAGTGGGTCCCAGGGTACCCAGTGAATCCAGCCGGGGGTCAGGGAGCTCTGGCTCCCCACTCGAGGCGGGTGGGGCTGATGTGCACCAAGCGCCGGGTTCCTGCTCCTAGCACGCTGGCACCGGCCGGGCCGGGGCGGCACAGCTGGATTTATCCGGGTCAGGACCGAAGGCCCCGGCAGAGCTGCATGTCGGGGAGTCCGGGCTGCTCCGCGGGGCTGCGGGTTGGATTTGGGGGGTTCTGAAGTAGCTGTTCTGTGGCCTCCAAGGCCCACGGGGAGGATGGGGGCATGGCCAGAGTGCCCTGTGCTGTGGCTGGTCTCTGCCCCCGAGTCCGGCCGGGGCAGCGCGTAGGTCGGTGCAGCCCTGAGGCTGCTGTAGCAGACGGGGCCAGGCAGGGCCATGCACAGCCCCACACAGGGCAGCGCAGCGCGCTTCGAAAGCCCTGCATCTCCCCGGGCCAAGCGTGGGGTTGGGGTAGCAGCCCCGCCCCAGGGCTGGAGGCTGGGCTCCCCCCGATGCCATTAACCCCCCCCATCTCCCTGCCCCCCAGGTCTACACCCGCTACGGCAAGTGCTACACCTTCAACGCGGACAAGCGCAGCCCGCGCGTGGCCCGGCAGGGCGGCATGGGCAACGGGCTGGAGCTGATGCTGGACATCCAGCAGGAGGAATACCTGCCCATCTGGAGAGAGACCAGTGAGCGCCGCCGACGGGCCGGGGGGCTGCGGTGCTGTGCCGGGCGCTGGACAGAGGGGAGCTACCCTGGAGAGGGGCAAGGAGCCCTGGGTCGCTCCGGCGGGGGGCAGGGGCCAGTCTCCGAGGGTCGAGTACTGCCCTGATCCCTGCCCCCCAGCACAACCTGTCTGCCCCCTGCCCTGCCCTGCCCCACAGGACCTCCCGGCCCTGCCCCGGTGCATGTGGCTGTGAGCACTCCAGCCCTGAGCGAAGGAGCTGCCATGGGGGGGCAGAGGGGACCAGCGGCCCAGGCCGGGGAGCCGGGCGAGAGGATGGGGCGACCCCAGGGAAGGAGGTGGGGCGGGAGAGCAGGAGTGTCGGGGGCACAGACAGGTGGTGAGTTGGTGGAAGGAAGGCAGTGAGTGGGGGCATTTATCACAGGGAGCAGGGGTGCTGGGTGGGGGAGGGGCGGTGGGTGCTGGGTGCGGGTGGGCACCTTTGGGCAGATCGTGGGGTTCCTCGCTGGGCCGTCTGCGGCGCTGACCCTCCAGCCCCTCCCTGCCCCCGCAGATGAGACGTCGTTCGAGGCCGGGATCCGGGTGCAGATCCACAGCCAGGACGAGCCGCCCTACATCCACCAGCTGGGCTTCGGGGTCTCCCCCGGCTTCCAGACCTTCGTGTCCTGCCAGCAGCAGAGGGTGAGGCTGGGCCGGTCCCTGCGCTCAGCGTGAGCAAGGGGGGCAGGGTGCTGGGCGGGCGGGGGCGTGGCGGGGGGTGGGCAGAGCTGTCTGGTGGGGCCACGGGGGGCAGAGATAGCTAAGGTGCTGGGGGGCCAAGCCGGTTGGCAGGATCCCTGTGGGTGGGCCGAGTCGAGCCAAGCCGAACTGAGCCGTCCCCACGCAGCTGTGGTGCTCCTGGCACGGGCCCTGGACCCAGGTCCCTCCAGCCTGGCGTGGGCCCCGTCCCGGAGCAGTGGCGGCACCACGAGTGTCCCTGCGCCCGGCCCCGTGCGGGCGCCCTGCCAAGAAGGTGGCCCAGCCCCAGGGCTGCCGTGCTGCCCCCCCTCACTGCCCCCCGTGCCCCGCAGCTCACCTACCTGCCCCAGCCCTGGGGGAGCTGCCGGGCCAGCGTGCCGGGGGAGCAGGTCCTGCCGGGCTACGAGGGCTACAGCATCGCCGCCTGCCGCCTGCAGTGCGAGAAGGAGACCGTGGTCAGCAGCTGCCACTGCCGCATGGTGCACATGCCAGGTGAGCCCCCCGCCCCTCCCCCTTCTGTGCCAGGTGAGCCCCCCGCCCCTCCCCCCCTGCCCCGCCCCCTTCTGTGCCAGGTGAGCCCCCCGCCCCTCCCCCCACCCCCTTCTGTGCCAGGTGAGCCCCCCGCCCCTCCCCCCTCTGCCCCGCCCCCTTCTGTGCCAGGTGAGCCCCCCGCCCCTCCCCCTCTGCCCCACCCCCTTCTGTGCCAGGAGTCAGGGGGTTGTTAGTTCCCAGCCAGTGTGGGAATCGGGGGGTTGTTAGTTCCCGGCCGGCACGGGAGTCAGGAGGTTGTTAGTTCCCGCCCAGCGCTGGAGTCGGGGGGTTGTTAGTTCCCGGCCGGCGTGGGAGTCAGGAGGTTGTTAGTTCCCGCCCAGCGCGGGAGTTGGGGGTTGTTAGTTCCCGGCCGGCACGGGAGTCGGGTTGTTAGTTCCCGGCCGGCGCGGGAGTCGGGTTGTTTGTTCCCGGCTGGCGCAGGAGTCAGGGGTTGTTAGTTCCCGGCCGGCGCGGGAGTCGGGGGTTGTTTGTTCCCGCCCAGCGCGGGAGTCGGGGGTTGTTTGTTCCCGGCCGGCGCGGGAGTCGGGGGTTGTTTGTTCCCGGCCGGCGCGGGAGTCGGGGGTTGTTAGTTCCCGGCTGGCGCGGGAGTCGGGGGTTGTTAGGTCTCAGGCTCACAGCACAGAGAGACTTTGGCAGCAGCTCAGCTGGGAGTTACAGCAGCGACCCCCTGGCCCCTCACAGGGGACTGGCCTTGTTCCCCAGCCACCCCCCACAGGTCCCCTAGCCCCTGCCCCACCCTTTGTCTCCTTCCTGGGCGAGGTGGCCTCTGCTCCTGGACATCACCGGCCACACCCCATCCCCGCTGGCCTGACTGACTCAGGAGGGCGGGGCCTGGCCAGGGATGTGTGGCTGGGTAAGGCCCTTCCACCCTCCTGTGGCCTCTGCAATGATCACACGCCCGGCTCCCGTCACCAGAAAACATGAGTGACACGTGGGGAAACTGAGGCACACACAGAGCACTCAAAAGAAACCCCACTTACAAGTCACTTGCTGCTGGTGCGTTCAGCATCCCCCGCCCGGCTGCGTGTCCCTGCAGACGCTGACGCAGGGCGCGCTGCTCCCTGGGATGGGACACGTCTCCCTCAGGGTCTGTGTCCGTGGGACGCGCTGAGCAGAGCTCACGGGGTGCAGCGGGGGGGCAGCAGGCCCAGGGGTCCAGTCTAGGAGGCGGTGAAGCCATGTGGCTTCCCCGAGAGGGAGATCGAGACCCCTCGGGGCCTGGCCCACGGACGGGGCTTCCCAGAGACTGTCCCCGAGCTGGGGTCACAGCACCAACCCCATGGGTCAGTGACAGCATGTCCCAGGGAAATGAGCCTGTGGAGGGCTCTGGGGGGGAGAGGGCGGGTGCCCTGGCAGGAGGAGGAGCTGCGGGGGGCATCCAGGGAGAGGGGCACCACAAGGCTGAGCGGGCACCCTGGGGCGGAGGGTGCCGTGGGTCCCTTGGAGAAGGTGGCGCTGGGAGGCCAGAGGCAGGCTGGGCAGCGGGGGGCCGTGGGGATGAGGGGCTGCCCTGTAGGGGGGCGGCCAGGCTCCCAGTGTTGGCAGCGGCTCGGAAACACGCCAGGGCTGGGGGGCTCCACGGGCATCGCTGACCCGGTCCCTTCTCGCAGGGAACGAGTCCATCTGCTCGCCCAACGTCTACATCGAATGCGCCGACCGGACGCTCGGTAGGTGCCGCCTGCGCCACGGCTCCAGGGGCAGCACGGCCAGCGGGGTGGGGGGGGGGGCAGGCACCACGGGGGGGGGAAGGCAGCCTGGGTTCCACGGGAAGGGGAAGGGGCGGCTGGCACCACAAGTACTGAGGGGGAGAGGGGCAGGGGGGATTCCCAGCCATCCCGGGCACCTGGCGCCAGGCCGCCCTGCCCAGCGTGAGCCCGTCCCGTGCGGTGTGCCCGGCAGACGCGGCGGTGGAGGACTCCCAGGAGCGCTGCAGCTGCCCCACGCCCTGCAACCTGACACGCTACGCCAAGGAGATCTCCATGGTGCGCATCCCCAACCGGGGCTCGGCCCGCTACCTCGCCCGCAAGTACCACCGCAACGAGACCTACATCCGGTGAGCCCCTGCCCCACGGCGAGCCTGCCTGGCCCCCAGCGCCCGCTGCCCCAGTGCCCACTGCCCCACGGCGAGCCTGCCTGGCCCCCCACCCTGCCCGGCCCCCCAGCACTCTTTGTCCCAGGGACAGCCCCTCAGCACCCTCCCGCTGCTCCCCTGCTGCTCACAGCCTACCCCCAGCCCCACAGTGCCCCTTACTCTGCACCCCCAGCTCTGTGCCAGCCCCACAGCATCCAGGGCCCCATTTTCTCAGGGGCCCCAGTCCCATAGCACAGCCCCACAATGCTCAACAGCTGCGCCTCAGCCCCACGTCACTTCCTGCCTCCTCCCCTCCCAGCACCCAGCGCCAGCCCCACAGCACCCAGTGCTCCTGGGCCCAGGCCTCCCACAGCCCTGGCAACTTCCCCCAGTGCCCAGGATGCTGTGTGTGTGTGGAGTGCCCACCCCCCACGGACACTGTGCCCGCACCGAGACGCCCCTCCCCCCCCTGTTTGTGCCCACGCCGAGCCCCTGCTCCCTTGTGTCCCCACCCGCAGCGAGAACTTCCTGGTGCTGGACATTTTCTTCGAGGCGCTGAACTACGAGGCCATTGAGCAGAAGAAGGCCTACGAGCTAGCCGGGCTGCTGGGTGAGTCGCTGCCCGGGCGCCCCCTGCCCCTGGACCCCCCCACACCTGCCCCCAGCCCGGGGCACCCCCACAGCGGCTGGGCGGGGTGATGGGTCCCATCCCCTGCAGCCACCCTGCCCTTTGCCTGGGGCAGTTACGGCAGGGCTGGGGTGTGCTGGAGTCCCCCGGGAATGGGGCTCGAACCCCTCGGGGGCAGCCAGGCAGTTCTCTAGCCGGGGGGGGGAGTCTCCCCAGGGCCCCTCGCACCAGTGCAGCTGCCTCCCGAATCCGGCCTTGGAGTGCTCCACTTCGTCACACGGGCGGCTCGGCCCTGGGGTACCCTGTGGGGGCAGACGCTGGGCATGGCCACGGGGCAGCATTGGACTGGATGTAATACCCCCCACTCCCTGATGTCCCCCCCCCACACGCTCGCACTAACCCCCCTCACTGCTCCCTGACCCCCCCCCCGGACTCTCCCCTTTCCTGCCCCACACGCCCCCGGCCGCGGTGACTCTGGGGCTCTGTCAGGTGCCCCCCAGCAGAGCCATGCCCCCAGCCCCAGGGCCTGTCCTGGCCGATGGGCGCAGAGGGCTGAGCCGGGCTGGCTCCTACGGCCCCTTCCCCCCTCCCCCCCATGACCAGCTGCCTCTCTGCTGCCAGGGGACATCGGGGGGCAGATGGGGCTGTTCATCGGGGCCAGTATCCTGACCATCCTGGAGATCCTGGACTACATCTACGAGGTGAGCGCACGCCCGCCCGCCCCGCACAGGGGCCCGGGGAACGAAAGGGGGTGCAGCAGGGCTGGCTGTGCCGTGAGGGGGACACAGTGGGGCTGGGTGCACGGGGAGGGCACGCCAGGCTAAGTGCACGGCGGGGGGGAGAGGGGGGGGGGCGCAGCAGGGCAGGCTGTGCGGGGGGCGGGTGGGACACAGCATGGCTGGGCAACTGGCTTTGGAGCTGAGCGTCTGCCTGTACACCGGGGGCAGGCAGGGGGCATGTCAGCTCCGCCCCACCCCTGCAGCGCCCTGGCGTTCTGCAAGCTGGGGCAAGGGGGCCAGGGTGGGGGCTGGGCTGCTCTCACCACGGCTCATGCCCGCCGCCCCCGACTCCCTGCGCCGGCAGCCGGGGAGTGTGAGCACCGGGCTGGGCATAGGAGGGACTGCCCCGCCACCCCCAAGTGTGGATGCATGTGTGTGTCTGTACACGTGTGTGTGTCAGGGCGTGTGTGTGTGTCTGTACACGTGTGCTGGGGTGTGTGTTCAGTGCACACGTGTGTATGTCCGTGTGTGGGTGAGCAGCCCCTCCCTCTCTCGCGTGCCCAGGTGATCCGGGACAGGCTGAGCCGCGCCCTGTGCCGCTCCAAGCTGCCCCTGAAGAAGCCGTCGGGCAGCATCGCCACGCTGGGGCTGGAGGAGCTGCAGGAGCAGGTATTGCCCCCCCCCCCCCCCCCCCCCCCCGGCCCGGCTCGAGAGAGGCTGGGGGCAGGGAGCTAGAGGCAGCCGCCCCTGCCCTCCGGTGGCCACCACAACAATCACACCCTTAACCCAGTACCGCAATAATGAGTGACACACAGGGGAAACTGAGGCACACCGCACGCAGGGGGACATTGAGACTCTCCACGTCGTCACACCGGGCCCTCAGCACAGTGAACCACTGACAACCATGCCGCTGCGCCGCCAGGCCGGCTCCCGCTCACTGCCAGGGCAGCAGCCCCGGGGCCAGAACCCGGTGAGCCCAGAACCCGGCCCCGGCGAGCGCCATGTGCCGGCCTGGTGCTGACTAATCCCTGGGGGGTGCCCGTGGCTGCCCCGTCCCCATCACAGCAGGACCCCGCTGGGCGGGGCAGGCGGTACGGGGGCCCTGGTGCCACCGTGCGAGGCTCCTGGCCGATACAAGCCGGGCCGGCGGGCGCGCTGGCCGTGGCTGGTGTCTCGTGGGCGCCATTGCAGCCAGGACCCTGTGGGGTGAGGGGCTAATTTCCAGCCCAGGGAGGGCGTGGGGGGAGCTAGGCCGGGCTAACAGCCAGGGACGTTTCCCCCTGCGGCGGGAGGGGGCCCGGCTCACTGAGGGGGCCTGGCCAGACCCTACCCTGGGTTGTAACCACGGCCGGCGTGGCCAGGGCAGGCCTGAGACAGCCACCGGGGGCCAGCACCGTGCTGGATGTGCCCCGCCCCGCCCCACGCCAGGGTGCTCAGTGAGCCGGGCAGGGCCTCGCAGCGGGGGGGGGGCCTTGGTGCGTGGGGCACAGCGGCGGGGAGGGGCACCAGGCCTAGCTCCCTGGGGGTGGGGGTGGCTGCCCCGGCTGCGGTGCTGATGCCGCCTTCCCTTGCAGAGCCCCTGCACCATGCGGGGCCGACACGCCGAGGGCGCCTGCAGCACCAGCATCCTGCCCAACCACCGCCACCGCTACGCCCCCCAGGGCGTCTTCGAGGACTTCGCCTGCTAGGCTGGGCGCTGCCCTGCGGGCACCATGGGCCCAGCCAGCCCCACGGCCGCCGCCCGCCCAGCCCCACGGCCGGCATGGAGAATGGCGCCAGCGCCTGGCGCGGGCGGGCACTGGGCCCCTCCTCGTCCCTTCCCAGCCGCCAGGACCAGCCGCCAGCGAAGCCCGGCCCTTCCTGGAGAGACAGTAGCTGCTCTGGACCAGCCGCCTCTGCCCCTGCTCCTGCCTGCTCCTTTCCGGCCCCGGCCCCCGGACGGGCCCAGCATGGCTAGCCCCACACCCAGCCAGCGCAGGGGTCGGCCCTGGTGCCATGCGCACGCCGCAGAGCAGAGCCGCCCGGCCCGGCCTGGTCCAGGGGCACAGCCAGCCTGGCCAGGACAGCACCCGCGGGAAACCAGCCTGCCCGGCGCAGCAGGCCCCGCACCCCGGGAACCGTGTGCAAATGGGGCATTTCGAGGTGGTGGCAAACATGCCCCTCCCCCGCATGTGTGAATGCCCCCCCGCCTCCCCAGGGCCTTCAGCCCAGTCACACGCGCCCCCCCCCCCCCCCCCCCCCGCTGGGGTAGAGATCTCCCTAGCATCTCCCCCATGGCAAGAAACTTCCCTGCCCCCGTGGCTGCACCGTGCCCCCTGCCAGCAACGACCCCTGGGCATGCACCGTAACCCCACACATCTGCCATGCTGCACCCCCCCCCCCCCCCAGGGCAGCCCTGCCCATGCCCAGCCCCCGCCCCGGCATTGCTCCCCCATAGCCACGCCCTGAGGCTGAGGCTCCCCGCAGGGCCCCTCAGCAGCTGCTCTGTGCAGCCACTGCCGGCCACTGCTGCACACGGGGCGGCCGGGCTCCTGCACTGCCCCGGGGGGGGGGGGGGGGAACTGTGATTCAGGGGTCTGTGCCCCTGCGAAGCTGTGACGGAGCCCCCAGGAACTCGGGGCGCGGCCAGGCAGGATTCTGGTGCTCGGCGTCTGCCCCCCCGTTCCCCACACCCCCCGTGCAGCTGCCTCCTGACTCTGGCCTTGGAGGGTCCAGCCCCCCCCCCCAGCTCTGCCTGCGCTCCCCCTGTGAGTGCCCCTTCACGGGAACCTGGGGAGCCCCTCGACCCCCCCGAAGGGCCAGACCCCCGCCCTGCAAAGCCCCCGCCCTGCAGTGCGAGCGATTCCCAGCCAGCGGGGCCGGCCGGCCGGGGGTTCATTCGCTCGCAGGGGCTCAGCGTGGACAGATTCAGTCGTGGTTATCGCAGTGACCAGCTGGGCGCCCCAGAGCCTGTTCTTGGCCCTGCTCCTGAGCCTCCTTGCGAGGAACTGACCCGTCTAGCCCCCCTGAGCCGTTCCCCCCCCCCCCCCCGATCCACCTTCATCTCCTTCCGGCCAAGGCGTCACACCCTGCGGCAGCTGGTTGACCCAGGAGGGCAGCGGGCCCTGGCCAGGTCTGCGGACGTGGGGCCGGGGAAGGTCCATCCGCCCGCTGGTGGCCTCTGCAACGCTCACACCCGGGTCCCATCACCGACATACGGGGTAACACACGGGAAAACTGAGGCGCGCACACAGGAAACGTTCGGCGCATCTCGACTTCGTCACAGGAGCTACCTGGGAATGGGGGGGGGGGCAGAGGGGAACCCACCCTGTGCCCATGGGGGGAGCAAGCTGTCTCAGGCCCTGCTCCAGCATCCACAGTGGGGGGGGGGTGCAGAGCCGCTCCTGGCCGATGGCCCCCTTGCACTCCCTGGGCACAGCCACCGCCTGTGGGCATGGAGCCCAGCGTGCCCCAGAGCCCTGCCCCACCCAGGGGGCTGCTGTCCCTTCCCCCCCCTCCCCCCTGTGTGTGTCCCACCCACACTGGCCCTGGGGTATGAGTGGAGCCCTGCCCCGAGCCCTGGGCCCTGCCCCACACCCTTGGCCCTGCCCCACGCCCTGTGCTGTGCCTGGCAGGTCCCCTGGGAGCGATCAGCAGAACCCAGGCTGCAAGGCCTGACCCCTCGGGGCACCCGGGTCGCCCCACACACTCACTCACGCCCAGGCGGACTCCCACTGCGCCAGGCTGGCCTGGCCGGGCCCCGGGGATGCCCTGCAGTGCTGCTGGGGGCAGGGGAATCGCCCAGGGAACGGCCTCGCCCATACACCTGGCACAAGCGTGGTGTGCGCTCAGACACCCCCCCAGCGCTGAGCAATGAGCCTGGAGGGGTGGGGCAGGCTGAGCGCCCAGGAACATCCGAACGCTCTTGTGCCAAACTCCCAGCACCCACACAGCAGCGCACTCCCTGGGGGATGGACAGACAGACAGCAGTGCGCTCGCTGGGGGATAGACAGACAGCAGCGCACTCACTGAGGGATGGACAGATGGACAGGGCAGCGCACTCGCTGGGGAATGGACGGACAGACACACACGTCCCTGCAGCCGGGGAGGGGCCATGCTCCAGGGCGGGCGCCGTGACCCGTTGTGCTGCAGAATGTACGACCCGCGAGCCCCCGTCTTTGAAATGTACAAACTGCTCCCCAATAAAGAGGCACAAGTCGGACCCAGGCCAGCGCCGGCGCCATCCTGCTGCGGAGCTGGGCCGCGGTGAGAGTGGCCCCCAGATGGCGGCGGGGAGGGGGAGACGTGCCAAGCGCCTGTGGAGGATGGGCCACGGGGGAGGCCGATGCACCAGCCGTGGTCCAGGCCGGGCCAGGTGTAGGTCGCCTGCTGCTGCAGCCGCCCACCCCACTAGGGCCAGCAGCTCCCGGCCCTTTCCCGGCCCTCGTCCCACACCTGGGAGATCCCCACCCCACTGTGCCAAACAGCAGCCCCTGCCCAGCCGGGGGAGGAGAGGGGTTGCTGGCCCCTCCTTGTGCTGAGCACTGTGGGCCCTGAGCTGTGCCCTGTCTCCCCCCAGCATGTGAGCACACTGCTGTCACTGCCCCACACACATGGCCCTGACGAGGGGACGCATCTGTGACACAAGCGTGTCCAGGGCAGCCACCTGAGAATGCCAAGGTCAGGGCAGGCTGCAAACGGAGAGCAGATTCTCCCAGCGCTGGTGGGTGACACTGAAGCCCAGCTTCCCAACCAGCCACGAACTGCTTCGGATTTCCCCACACTGGATATCAAGAAGCCAGTCCACAAATGCCCACAGCCCCCTTTACTGCATTCCAATTCCTGGCTCCCAATTAGCCCCTGGGTCCAGTAAAGAGACCAGTTATTTAAACTCTCTGCTCTTTACTAAAAAGGTTCCCTCTGACCCCAAGGGGTCAGCCACAGCACCAGAGCAATATAAGTTTGGATCTTACCTAAAATCCCACACTGCCAGCCAATCCTTCTAATAACTAAAACTAAAGGTTTTTTGTAAAAAGAAAGAAATAAACCATGAGAGATACTACAAGCTGCTTGCAGCTCCCATCATGAGGTTGCTTCTTCCCCGCAGGGGGATTCCTATACAGCAAACCCTCATGCCTGAAAAAACCTGCCTGCTCCCTCTTCTGCTGGAGCTAGGCTCTGGGCCTCCCTCCTGGCCCCCTCTAAAGAAACATCTTCTTACTGCGCCCTAACAAACTCCTTCCAAATCTCACTCAAATTCAGAGCCGTCTGAGGCACATCTGACTCACTCCCCGCTGGTAGCGCTGGAGAAGATCCCCGCCTCTTGGCTATCAGGTGGGGCATCTACATCCAAGTCATTTTTTCTTTGCAATCTAGTGACGACATTGACCTTGCTCCTCAGCACTACCAAGTCATTTCCTATTAAAACATCTGTCGGGAGCGGATCCCGCACCCCCACCACCATTTCACCCTTAAAATCTTCCCACTCCAAGTGGACCTTCGCCAAGGGCACCTTCGATTTGTACTCAGAAAGCGCCACCAAATTCACACTCCTGCCCGGCAAATAATCCTCCTCCCGGATCAATCCCTTTTAACCAAGGTGATTTCTGAGCCGGAGTCGCTCCATGCAGTGCACTCGATCCCATTGACCCTGGCGCTCTTTACGAATTCATCATTGCCCCTTTCCACCTCTGCCCTCACATAGTTAGTGAGGCGATCCTCACCCCCGCCCAATGGGGATTTCAAAAGAGGTAGCATTAACCCTTGCAGTGTCTGTGTCCCAGCACAAGGCGGCAGGATCCTCCTGTACCTGGCCAGTCTCTGCACTTAAAGCGCCAGCGTTGGAATGAATTGTGGGCCAGGGGGTTGCTGGCCTTGGATTATTCCTGCCCCCATAGTTTGGACAATTTGGCCTTATATGGCCTGTCTGTCCACACTGGAAGCATGCGGCAGGTTTTCCCCCAGGGTGGGCGCTTTTGATCTCCGGGTTGGTATAAGACTTCCTGGCCAAGTTGGGGCTAGTCCTATTCCTGGACCCATCCTCCCTTCTCACCTGCGATGAATAGGGGTTGTTTTTCCCTTGAGGCCTATGCCCTTCCCGGCTCTTGTTTTCCATGAAATCATCCGCAATCTGGGCAGCCTCCAAAACGGTATCAGGCTTTCTGTCCATAACAGCTGCTCTGATCTGGTGGGGCGCTATTTCTAGGAGCTGTTCCCTAGCAAACAGATCAACAACTTTGTTAAAACTGTTATAAGCCTTTGCTCCCTCAATCCACTTTTTTAAATAGCCAAGCAGTTTATGAGTAGTTGCAACATAGGTGACATTATCAGACAACTTAACAGTTCTAAATTTCAGCCTGTAAGACTCGGGGGTAATTTTAAACCTTTGCAACACCGCTTCTTTAAATTTTCCATAATCTAACGCATCCTCTGACTGCATTTCATTAAATTCCTTCTTGGCCCTTCCAATCAATCTGGCGAGGAGAACAGGCATCCTTCTCCTCTCGGGAACCTGATGAATATTACAGTTTTTCAAAAGCGGATAAAAACTCTTCAATATCCTCGTCCTTTCTGTAAACGGGACAGATTCTTTCCAGACCTTTGCTGATGAGAAGTGAAGAATTCTCAGATTCCAGCGGTGGATCCTTCTTCCCTCCTGGTGCTGGAGTTTGGCCAATTCCACCTGTCTCTGATGGGCTTTTTCTGCAGCTTGCTCGGCTATCTCAGCTGCTCGCTCTGCAGCTTGCTCGGCTATCTCAGCTGCTCGCTCTGCAGCTTGCTCGGCTATCTATCTCATCTTCCTGCCGCATTTTCCACAAGTGAAGTTCTACTTTCTCTCTCTCACGCTGGAGATTCCACCCCTCTTTATCGGCTTGCTGCCCTTCATCTGCAGCTGCTCCTTTTGCAGGGGAGCCAGCTGGGGACTTTGTTTCCACCTCCTTGTTTCTGAGTAGATCTCTCATTTTCTGCCCTGAGAGATTCCCTCTAGGAGTTCATTTTCTCTCTCTGCAAAGCTGTTTAAATTGTTTTGCGCTCATCTTGTCATATGATCTCTGCTCACTCATCTTGACTAACTTTAACCTTTAACACTCTCAATATCAAATTTTAAAATTTGGAATAGCGTGAGGTTCTGATCCAAAACCCAAATGTTCTGGTTCTGTGGATCCTGCTACGACTACGCCACTGTGATACGACCCGTGCCCAGGGTAGCCAACTGATAAGGCCAATGTTAGGGCAGGCTGCAAAAGGAGAGCAGATTCTCCCCATGCTGGTGGGTGACACTGAAGCCCGGCTTCCCAACCAGCCACGAACTGCTTCTGATTACCCCTCACTGGATATCAAGAAGCCAGTCCACAAATGCCCACAGCCCCCTTCACTGCATTTCAGCTCCAGGCTCCCAAATCAGCACCAGTTACTAGAACTCTCTGCTCTTTACTAAAAAGGTTCCCTCTGACCCCAAGGGGTCAGCCACAGCACCAGATCAATATAAGTTTGGATCTTACCTAAAATCCCACGCTGGCAGCCAATCCTTTAGTATCTAAACTAAAGGTTTATTGTAAAAAGAAAGAAATAAACCATGAGAGAAATGTTAAAGGGATAAAGTAAATTACAGATATACAAATGATTAAAAGTCCATATACTTCAGGTTTCTGGAAGAAATGTGGGTTGCAGGCTTGTATAGTTCCCTCTGGTTCACATCCAGTACCTGGATGGGTCTAGTTCCTTCGGTTCAGTTGCAAGATGAATTGATCCAGAGGTTGGTGTGTGTCTGCAGCTGGACAGGATCATAGACCAAGATGGATCCTGTGGTTTGATCTTATAAACCCCCTCCCCCAGCCATGCGGCCTGCGGGCAGTCACAAGACCCAAAATGGAGTCCAGAGTCACATGGGCCAATCCTGGTGACTCTTCAGGTGTGTCCAGTCACGTAAGCAGGTTCTGGTGACTCAGTGGTGATGCTGGCTTCTCCCTCTGGCCCTTTGCACCTGGGAATGCCTTAATGGGCCATTATGCAGGCCATTGTTCTGCAGCCTTCCTATCTGGGGTGTTGCCCAGGCAGAACAATTTGAAATACAGATATCTCAAATACATCTATAACTTCCATGTCACAGATTACACATGAACATAAGTATTATTATCTTACTTAGCACATTACAACCTTCCTAACAGTACCTGACATGGCCTATCCCACATGGATTATTATGATTCTGCCATGCTGATGTCACACAATATACTAACTGCCCCCCCACTCAAGCCAGCCGGCATGACACCGGGTAGCTGGCACTGAGCCGTGGAGCACAAAACCCTGCGGTCGGTTCCAGTCCCAGGAACCAGTCACTTGCCCGAGGCCAGTTTGTACCTTCGCTCGCACCCCAAAGAGCGGCCGTGCAGCCAGCCGCCAGCCAACCCCCGAGGAGTTACTGACCAGGAGCAGACAGGAGGGAGCCATTCGCAGGGTACAGCAGGCTCCATCTCCACACACTGCGCTAGTCTAGGCAGCCAAAGGGGGCCAGTGTCGCACCTGCCAGCTCTGAACGTCTGCTCGGGCCAACCAGCCGCGCCTGGGATCTCTGTGTTCGTAGCTCCCGCCTGCGAGTGTCAGCGAGGAGGAACCGTGTCCGTGTCGGCTGCTCTGACTGCCTTCGTCCGGACTCCAGCTGCTGGGACCAGCCCTTTGCAGGCAGCCTCCTCCTGCGCACGCAGGGGCAGGTCACGTCTGTGCTGCGTTGTGCCACCCACAAGGGCCAGTGTTTGCTGAGCGGATACGGGGGTTGGGGGGGCAGGGGTTTGGGCAGGGGCTCACACCGTCACCTCCAATCCGTGCTCCATGCGACACAGCGGGGATCCCTGCTGCATGGGGCCCGGCAGGGCTGGGGCCCTGAATCAGCACAAGGCCTCCCTCACCGCTGGGCGTGGGCAGGGGGCATGAGCCAGGCCCCTAGTACTGAGGCCTCCACTGCAGCCAGGCCAATGAACAGAGACGGAGAAACCAGCCCCAGGGGCCTGGCACCCGCGCAGCAGCACAGACCCGGCTCCCTGACACGGCCACGGCCGGGCTCAACGGAGTGTGCCAGGACCAGCCTCTCTGGGGCAGGAGAGCCCCCCCACCTGAGCCCTACGGAGAGCACGGGCCCACAGGCAAGTGGCTGAAGGAGGGGGGCAGGTGGGGTAGGGAGCACATGGGGGGGGGCAGGCTCCTTCCCCCAGAAGAGTAGGAATCCACACGCGCACACACCAGAAGTTAAGGAGTTTAGCGCATTCATCGCCATAGCAACTGACAGGTTTCCAGGCCCCTTTTTGTTCAGTGTCCCACCCTCCAGGCTCACAGTCGGCCCCATCGGCCACTTGGAACGTTTTTATGGGAACCCGAGACTCCTCGAGGCCCAGCAGAGCAAGGGTGGACGGACCCCAGAAGTTCACTGGTCCCACCTCTGCTCAGAGCAGGACCAGCCGCAACTAAACCATCCCAGCCAGGGCATTGTCGAGCCTGGTCTTAAAAACCTCTAAGGATGGAGATTCCACCACCTCCCTAGGTAACCCATTCCAGTGCTTCACCACCCTCCTAGGGAAAAAACTATTTCCTAATGTCCAACCTGGACCTCCCCAACTGCAACTTGAGACCATTGCTCCTTGTTCTGTCATCTGCCGCCACTGAGAACAGCCTAGCTCCATCCTCCCTGGAACCCCCTTTCAGATAGTTAAAGGCTGCTATCAAATCCCCCCTCACTCTTCTCTTCCGCAGACTAAACAAGCCTAGTTCCCTCAGCCTCTCCTCATATGTCTTGTGCTCCAGCCCCCTCATCATTTTTGTTGCCCTCCACTGGACTCTCTCCAATTTGTCCACATCCTTCCTGTAGTGGGGGGCCCAAAACTGGGCACAGTACTCCAAATGCAGCCTCACCAGTGCGGAATAGAGGGGAGTAAGATGAAGACTGCTCCCTCACTCTTAGTACCTGAAGCTGGTAAAAAGTTTTTTGTTCCAAAAATTATTCGAAATAAAGCTATGTCAGCATGTTTTTATATCGCAGCCAAACAGGAAACCAAGGAAGCAGCATTTAGCAATTTGGTCACACTCACTTCTTGTGCTTTGTTTTAAACTAGACTGGGAGCTCTCTGGGGCAGGGACCGCGTCTCCCTGTGTGCGTGCAGCACCTGGCGCAGAGGAACCCTGACCCTGACTGGGACCCACAGATGCTACCACAGCACAAACTAATCACCAATGGTCGTGTTCTCTGCCAACCTTCACTTCAAGCTTTGTTTGTTAATGATAAAGCTGCTGTGACTGGTTCCAAGTGCCATTAATGGACAGACAGACATTGACCCGGATATGATGTTATTGAAATAACAAATGTCACAGGATCTTATTCAGGGGCTAAGGCAACAAGTCACGTTTATTGTGAACACAGAAATTTGGTCAATAGTATCAATAAAGAGAAAAGGATCAACATGGTAACAATTTCAGCATTGTGCTTTACTGGGTGAACTAGTATCAATGATGTAAACACCAGGAAAACAGGATCAACATTGTATCAATACTGCAATTACAGAGACTGTTGGTAGTAAAATATACGTCACTGACACATGTTTCAGTTGGTTCTTTCATTCACACTCACACACACTGACGGGCACACACAGACAGGGAGACAGACAGACACACACAGGGTCTCACAGATGTTCTAGTTACCAGCCTCTCGGTGCTCGTGTAGTCACTGGCCAGGTGACTGCAGCACGAGGGTGAGGAGCAAGGTTCTGCCGATGGCACCGGTTCTCCTGGCCGGTTGGTGATGTAGACCCGAACCTCCAGCCTTCATCTTTCTGTCCCATTTTATAGGGAAAAGACCCCATGTCAGTCTGTGGGTTTTGCTCTGTCCTGATGCATCTGCCTTTGGTGTGATCCTTAATCACCCACATTGTTGCAAGCCTGAGCAGATTTTGTCCTTTGAAGTGGGCTGACTCCAAAGTTACCAGGGTGGCTCCTCTTCGGCCAGGTGCGTGGTAAAAGTGATTATCTTCCCTCCTTTCTTTCTCCCTCAAATGTTTGAGGTGAGGCTGGTGTTTTCTTCATCATGTTTCCACATCCCGTACTCAGACCAATTGTTCAGTCACTCTCCCTGTCTACACCCACCTCAATTGCTCAGCCATTCACACTCCAGTCACTCAGTGCCAACTCCTAGCTGAAGAACTCACTTTTTTTTTTTTTAAAGCAAACATTATTTCATTTTTGCCAGTGTCTCTCACAATGAGGTGGTGTATTACATTGCACAGGGCGGCTTCTAATACTTAAAATAAGGTTTGTACAAAGATATTGAAAGTGGGTAAAATGAACAGATGAAATGGTCAGTGGATGGTTTTACAAACAATCTTAAACCAAACAGAATGATACAAAGTGCAGACAGACGTGGATTATTCTGCAGTAAACGGATATTTTAGAAAGGCTGAAGAGAACATTTCAGAGGGTAGAACAATCGGAGTCAGCTGAGGTTTTAGCGTTTGATTAAAGTTACAGCGTGTCAGGCTGAAGGGCCTCTTGGTACGAAGGGTGGTGGGGGGTGTTTGTGGCTCTGCTCTTTCCTGTATTTCATGAAAACAAGATTGGGCCACAACGACTCCACCCTGCCAAGCAGAGCTGCCCTTTCAAATAAACCAGCTGATTTCTGCGCAGGAAGGTTTTATTTATGGCATCCCACAGCTGGCTACACCCAACGGGGCTGCCGACACGGTCAGGGTAGAGTTACGGGAAATACACTTTTTCAGCCAAAACGCTGAGCCCCAAGAGTGCCAGCTCTCCCCATTTTATCACTGTGCTCCCAAGGTGACAGTCAGGCTCCAGGCACCACAAAGGGGGACAGGGGGTATGAACCCCAAAGCGTAAGCAGTTGAACTGACTGGTTGTAGGTGACGTTAGCGGGTATAAAATATGTCAGGTCAGGTCTTTTATGAACACTTGTAATGTCCTGAGCTTGGCAGTCATCAGGAGAGACGTACAGACTGCGGTGCTGAGTCTGTGTCCCCCTCTGCAGAGAATGCAACACTCCTGACCTGTACCGCAATTCCAAGCACAGCTCCCAGCAGGGAGGGGCCCCGCCCAGGCTAGTGTAGATGAAACTCACTTCGAGCACCCATTGTCTGGCCAGGAAGCGGCAATGAGGGACCCTTAAAGTAGTGGAAAGACATTGAAACTGCGAATCATAGAATATTAGAGTTGGAAGGGACCTCAGGCGGTATCTAGTCCAACCCCCTGCTCAAAGCAGGACTAACCTCAGCTCAATCATCCCAGCCAGGGCTTTGTCAAGCCTCAGCTTAAAAACCTCTAAGGATGGAGATTCCACCACCTCCCTAGGTAACCCATTCCAGTGCTTCACCACCCGCCTAGTGAAAAACATTTTCCTAATGTCCAACCTAGACCTCCCCAACTGCAACATGAGACTGTTGCTCCTTGTTCTGTCATCTGCCACCACCGAGAACAGCCTAGACCCATCCTCCCTGGAACCCCCTTTCAGGTAGTTAAAGGCTGCTATCAAATACCCCCTCATTCTTCTCTTCTACAGACTGAACAAGCCCAGTTTCCTCAGCCTCTCCTCTTAAGTCTTGTGCTCCAGCCCCCTAATCATTTTTGTTGCCCTCCGCTGGACTCTCTCCAACTTTTCCACATCCTTTTTGTAGTGGGGGGCCCAAAACTGGACACAATACTCCAAATGTGGCCTCACCAATGCCGAATAGAGGGGAATGATCACTTCCCTCCATCTGCTGGCAATGCTCCTACTAATGCAGCCCAATATGCTATTAGCCTTCTTGGCAACCAGGGCACACTGCTGACTCATATCCAGCTGCTTGTCCACTGTCACCCCCAGGTCCTTTTCTGCAGAACTGCTGCCTAGCCCGTCAGTCTCCAGTCTATAGCTGTACATGGGATTCTTCCATCCAAAGTGCTGGACTCTGCACTTGTCCTTGTTGAACCTCATCAGATTTCTTTTGGCCCAATCCTCCAGTTTGTTTAGGTCACTCTGTATCCTATCCCTACCTTGCAGGGTATCTACCACTGCCCCCATCTTAGTGTCATCTGCAAACTTGATGAGGGTGCAATCTACCCCATCTTCCAGATCATTGATGAAGATGATCAACAAAACCGGTCCCAGGACCGACCCCTGGGGCACTCCGCTTGTGACCGGTTGCCAGCTAGACATGGAGCCATTGATCACTACTCATTGAGCCCTATGCTCTAGCCAGTTCTCTATCCATTTTATAGTCCATTCATCCCACCCATACTTCTTTAACTTGCTGATAAGAATACTGTGTGAGACAGTATCAAAAGCTTTGCTAAAGTCAAGGTATATCACGTCCACCGCTTTCCCCACATCCACAGAGCCAGTCACCTCTTTATAGAAAGCAATCAGGTTGGTCAGGCATGACTTTCCCTTGGTGAATCCATGTTGACTGTTCCTGATCACCTTCCTCTCTTCCAAGTATCTTAAAATGGATTTCTTGAGGACCTGCTCCATGATTTTTCCAGGGATTGAGGTGAAGCTGACTGCTCTGTAGTTCCCTGACTCCTCTTTCCTCCCTTTCTTAAAGATGGGCACTATATTTGCTTTTTTCCAGTCATCAGGGACCTCCCCCAATTGCCACGAGCTTTCAAAGATACTAGCCAGTGGC
This sequence comes from Emydura macquarii macquarii, assembly GCF_026122565.2. Lineage (NCBI taxonomy): Eukaryota > Metazoa > Chordata > Testudines > Chelidae > Emydura > Emydura macquarii. The sequence continues at coordinate 194,730 of NW_027131102.1, forward strand.
TCTGAAATCACATCACCCAACTCCCTCTGCACTTGGTGTGCACTTGGGTGCATTGCATCTGGCCCATGGACTTGTTTATGTCAATCTTTCTAAATAGTCTTGAACCTGTTCCTTCAGCACTGCGGGATGTTCACCTCCTTCCCATTCTGTGCCGCCCAGTGCAGCAGTCTGGGAGCTGACCTTGTCTGTGAAGACAGAGGCAAAAAAGGCATTGAGTACGAAGAAAGCCCCCGTCTGGGAAATCTGAGAAAAGGGAGTTGTCCCCACCCTGTGTATCCAGGAATCACCATGGTCTGAGAGAAAGAAAAAAATGGCAAACCCTTAACCGAGGAGGGGCTTGAAGTGAAGGGTCCCCAGAAACTGAGGGGCAGGGCCAGTATCTGGGGGTGCTCTCTGTGAAATACTGGATCCCCCAGCACCGGGACACGCTGGGAACCTGCTCGGCTGCACCAGATAACTTGTGCTAGGAAAGGGAATTTGGCTAAGGGGGGAGTGTAAAGTCTGAGGTTGCGTCTTTACGTTCCTTTTCTGTGCCACTGGCAGGTGTCGCTTCCCCTTCCCATTCCAGCTGGGAATCTCTGGTTTGTCCATTAAAAGAACATTTGTTTATTTAAACCCGAGCCGGTCTGTGTTGTGCAAACTGTGCAGAGTGTGTCCGACTGAACTGATAATGGGGGGGAGGGGAGAGGAGAGGGGTCTGGTGTAAGCAGGGTCTGAATAAGCTCTCCCTGGCCTCTACTGATGAGCTGGAGGAGAAGACATCAGGAACCAGCCGTGTTTGCACAGAGACGCCCACTCTGCCCGGGTGCGCAGCGTGACGGGGCTGCTTTGCCTGACTGATCACCTGTGGCTGGTGCTGGATCGCAAGTCGCCTTGTTATGGGCGGCAGGGCCAGGAGTGACAAAGGTTGTTACCTTGTGGGTGAATAACAGGCCGCAGAACCGTGCTTGGCCTGCCCTGATTGAGGGACTCACCCGCAACTGAACGGCACTCGCCAGGCAGGGGTGCCAAAGCCCAGGGTCGATGAGAGAGGGTGGGAGAATGGGGGTTTGTACCTGGTGGTGTGGGGTCTGCCTGAGGGCCTGAGACACCCTTTGATCTTTCTCCTCTGCAGAAGCTGGGACTGGGTGACAGGGATGGATCACTCACCTGCCCTGCGCTGTTCGTTCCAAGCATCCAGCACCAGCAGCTGTCTGAAGAGAGGACACTGGGCTGGTGGCCCATTGATCTGACCCAGCGCGGCTGTTCTTATCTTCCTAGTCCTGTTCATCTGAACACAGTAGAAACAAACAAGAGAAGGCGGGTGCCTTGCTTATGTCACCCTTCTGCCAGGTGGGGCCAGCTGTGAGAGGAGCCGGGTTTAGTATCTAGGGGTTTCTCTTAGAATTGCATCCACCCCACACAGCGGCCAAGTTAGCGGCTGATGAGTTGTGCTGACGCCAGGTGTGGCCTATTCCCCGGTGGGCAGCCAACTCGCGGTAACAGCAGCACAGCACTTGAACAAGGAATTCGACACAGGAGCAACCACTAGAGCTAGAACCTGCGTTAACTAGAACTGGGCAAAGAAACCCCAAACCCAGATTTGTCGGCGGGTTGGACATTTTGAACGATTGAAAAAACTCAGTCGAACTGGAAAGAAAATGAAAAATTTCAGAATTTTCAGCAAATCAAAAACAAAATTTTTTCAAGCAGAAATTTTTCCCCGTTTTATTTATTTTATATTCTTAAAATGGGGTTTTTACAAAGATATTGAAAGTGGGTAAAATGAACAGATCAAACGGTCAGTGGATGGTTTTACAAACAACCTTAAACCAAACAGAATGATACAAAGTGCAGACAGACGTGGATTATTCTGCAGTAAACGGATATTTTAAAAAGGTTGCAGTGAACATTTCCAAGGGTAGAACAACACCAGTCAGTTGAGGTTTTAGCTCTTGATTAAAGTTACAGCGTGTCAGGCTGAAGGGCCTCTTGGTAGGATGGGTGGAGGGTGTTTGTGGCTCTGTTCTTTCCTGTATTTCATGAAAACAGGATTGGGCCAACATTATCCCTCCTTTGACCCTTCAACTTGAGTACGTGGAACGGGTCATAGTCAGTCGTTTTACAGCTCTGTGCTGTGAGGATTGTGGGCTTGTGGCTGTAACTTACCATACATTCTTGTTATCCAACAACACATGGCACACACACTAATTAAACCAACACAACTTAACACTGAAACAATGAACAACGGGTGCAGTGTAATAGACACTATCCCTGTAGAGGTGGGGGACCAGCCAGTAAAAACATCACACCAATGACATGCAGGAAGTTCTTTTTCTGCCTTAGCAATTCTAATCCTTTCCCCATTAAAATGTGACATTTGGATAGTCCTGTTCCCAGCATCTCGCTTTGTTTGCTGCAGGAACTGGGTCACTTTTTCTCCCGGTAACAAGTGATCAGCTATTTCAGACCAATTTAACCCAAGGCTCACTGCAAATTCTGCGAGGCTGGCAGTGAGAGTTGTACTGAACCCTTGGATTTTGGTAGGTAATATGTGTGGTTTGTGGTGTACTGTTGAAAACTATTTCAGGAGGTTCGTTTCCCTGCACCGGATAAAAAGAGCCAAGCAGGTCTCGTGAACAGTCTCCAACAGCGTTTATTCTGCAGAAGGTCAATTCCCAAGCCCACAAATGGACAGTGGAAAAAGACCCCGAACAAAGGATTACAGACAGTTTTATACTTTATTGCTACTTAAACATTCATGACAAGACCATACATATCCCCCTTACAAGGGCCTAAACCTATTTCCTCATTCACTATTGGCCTATATTATCTCTATTTCTACTTACAAAGATATACATTATTCATAAGGTGTTTTTGCTGATGTTTTACAGTTAGCTACATCTTATCTATCAAGGCTACGTAGCTTGCTTAATCCGGCGGAGGCTTATCTCCTTCTGCATTTCAGCAAACTTTCCATGATCCTTGCACAGAGTGGAACGGCCTGGCCTGTCTCTAAAAACAACGGGGCTAGCTAAAATGGAGTAACTGTGGTCAAGCAACTAAAAATCAGCTTACAGTACACAACACTTTTTTGCATTCACATTTATCTACAGGGGGTTTGCTAGTACTCCCGTCGCCCCAGAATACTTCCTCCCACGGTGATACACAAACACATTGTCCATTATACAGAACTCTGGTGGTATTTTCTAATTCATCCCAAATACATGTTCCCACTGTGGTAGTTCTGCTGCATGGTTCTACGGAGGGAGGTATGGCTAGGCAGACCCATTGTTGGGGGCTCCAGGCACTACACCCCCTTGTATCCAATAGTTTTCCCTCTCTCCCGGACCACTGACTCATAACCCGGGGTAACCAAAAGGATCCTGTGTCCAGTTTTGATAAGGGGCTTACCTTCCATAATTCTACCTCCGTAGATTGCTGGTGGGCATTTCGTGCAAATACCTGTTTTGACATTCAGAGGCACAATAACCAGGACTCTGCACCCTTCCTGTCTGGCAGTGTAGCTGGTTCTGCAAACAAGGATGTACAAGCACTTTTGTAAAACAGTCACATGCATTCCAAGTAGTACAGGTTTCACAGGAGAATAAAAAGGATACATCACTTTTAACTGATTATATCTAAGGTCAGGCACTTGAAATTCAAAATTACATCCCCTAATCGCTATAACACTACAAAAACAGCTATTCTCAGGACCCTTTTCCTTCCAAATTCATTGATCTTGATTACCCTTTATTTTGCCTCTTTGCTACCTGATAGGGGATGTTTTTGTAAATACAGTTCCAGTGCTTCTTGATTCTTTTCTGCTTCATGCAGTATCTGGCCTGATTTTTTTTTTAAACCCAAAACCACACACAACAATGTTAGTAACAAGACAAACAACACAAAACACAATCTTTGTTGCAACAGTAGATCCATGCTTTTGTTCTTTAGCTGTTTCGCTGGCGCCCGTTTTTCCCGCAGTTCTGAAAGACAAAAAGAACACTTTTCTACCCCCTTTGGAGGGGGAGGGGCAGATTATTGCTTAAAATACCCTTCTACAAATTTCCTTTCTGATTACAGGCAAAACGGACAAATTACCCTCACATTTTCCTGTGTTTTTGTTCTATAGGCAGGCCAGGTCTGTAATGGCTCCTACCTTTTAAGGTTTTAGGGTGAATTTTTTTTTCAGGGTGGTGTACCTCAGTTTCCCTTTTGCTTGGGCTGGACGGGTTATATACCACCGGATACTGGGCCAATTTGTCTTCCAAATCTGAAATGGTATGGACATCCAAAAGGACCTGTTCTGTCCATGGACTGGGTCCGAATTTTGCAAAATACTTGTGAAAGGGGTGACTTCTTTGACAAATGGTAGGGAGGACAGCAGGTTAAGGTCCTTCCCTGAAAAGCAAGGGTTTTTGGGGTGTTTTTTTTTTAAGCATATTTTTGGATTTTTGTCAATCCTCTGGTTGCTGACAATCGGTTTCTTATCCCAGGGGACTGCAAAAATACTTTGTTAATGCCCAGTGGATTTCTAATGTGCTTTGATTTGGGACAGCTACTAAGCTCTGTCCGAGGCTCTCCAACAGGCACGCACACAGGCTCCTGCACTGTTGGAAAGACTTATTTTGTTGGGTGTGCACCCCCAATATTCACAATAACCATGGTATGCTGTCCGTTTCCCCCTTTGCATTCTCCACCAATTCATGTTATTCAAATAACAAATGTCACAGGATCTTTTTCAGGGGCTAAGGCAACAAGCCACGTTTATTGTGAACACAGAAATCTGGTCAATAGTATCAATAAAAAAAGTATCAACATGGTAACAACTTCAGTATTGTGCTTTACTGGGTGAACTAGTATCAATGATGTAAACACCAGGAAAACAGTAATATCATTCTATCAATACTGCAGTTACAGAGACTCTTGGTAGTAAAATATACGTCGTTGACACATGTTTCAGTTGGTGCTTTCATTCACACTCACACACACTGACAGGCACACACAGACAGGGAGACAGACAGACACACACAGGGTCTCACAGATGTTCTAGTTACCAGTCTCTTGATGCTCATGTAGTCACTGGCCAGGTGACTGCAGCACGAGGGTGAGGAGCAAGGTTCTGCCGATGGCACCGGTTCTCCTGGCTGGTTGGTGATGTAGACCCGAACCTCCAGCCTTCGTCTTTCTGTCCCATTTTATAGGGAAAAGACCCCATGTCAGTCTGTGGGTTTTTGCTCTGTCCTGCTGCATCTGCCTTTGGTGTGATCCTTAATCACCCACATTGTTGCAAGCCTGATCAGATTTTGTCCTTTGAAGTGGGCTGACTCCAAAGTTATCAGGGTGGCTCCTCTTCGGCCAGGTGAGTGGTAAAAGTTATTATCTTCGCTCCTTTCTTCCTCCCTCAAACCTTTTAGGTGAGGCTGGTGTTTTCTTCATCATGTTTCCACATCCCTTACTGAGACCAATTGTTCGATCACTCTCCCTATCTACACCCACCTCAATTGCTCAGCCATTCACACTCCAGTCACTCAGTGCCAACTCCTAGCTGAAGAACTCCCATGTCTTTTACAGCAAACATTATTTCACTTTTGCCAGTGTCTCTCACAATGAGGTGGTGTATTACATTGCACAGGGCGGCTTCTCATACTTAAAATAGGGTTTGTACAAAGATATTGAAAGTGGATAAAATGAACAGATAAAACGGTCAGTGGATGGTTTTACAAACAATCTTAAACCAAACAGAATGATACAAAGTGCAGACAGACGTGGATTATTCTGCAGTAAACGGATATTTTAGAAAGGCTGCAGTGAACATTTCCAAGGGTAGAACAATCGGAATCAGCTGAGGTTTTAACTCTTGATTAAAGTTACAGCGTGTCAGGCTGAAGCGCCTCTTGGTAGAAAGGGGGAGTGGGGGGTGTTTGTGGCTTTGCTCTTTCCTGTATTTCATGAAAACAAGATTGGGCCACAATGACTCCACCTGATTTCTCCACAGGAAGGTTTAGTTTATCGCATCCCACAGCTGGCTACACCCAACGGGGCTGCTGACACGGTCAGGGTTGAGTTACGGGAAATACACTTTTTCAAGTGAAACGCTGAGCCCCAAGAGTGCCAGCTCTCCCCATTTTATCACTGTGCTCCCAAGGTGACAGTCAGGCTCCAGGCACCACAAAGGGGGACAGGGGGTCTGAACCCCAGAGCGTAAGCTGTTGAACTGACTGGCGGTAGGTGACATTAGCGGGTATAAAATATGTCAGGTCAGGTCTTTTATGAACACTTGTAATGTCCTGAGCTTGGCAGTCATCAGCAGAGACGTACAGACTGCGGTGCTGAGTCTGTGTACCACTGTGCAGAGAATGCAACACTCCTGACCTGTATCACAATTCCAAGCACAGCTCCCAGCAGGGAGGGGCCCCTCCCAGGCTAGTGTAGATGAAACTCACTTCAAGCACCCATTGTCCCGCCAGGAAGTGGCAATGAGGGACCCGTAAAGTAGTGGAAAGACATTGAAACTGCGAAGAAAGCCCCAGTCTGGGAAATCTGAGAGAAGAGGGAGTTGTCCCCCCCGTGTATCCAGGAATCACCATGGTCTGAGAGAAAGGAAAAAAATGCAAACCCTTAACCGAGGAGGGGCTTGAAGTGAAGGGTCCCCAGAAACTGAGGGGCAGGGCCAGTGTCTGGGGGTGCTGTCTGTGAAATACTGGATCCCCCAGCACCGGGGCACGCTGGGAACCTGCTCGGCTGCACTAGATAACTTGTGCCAGGAAAGGGAATTTGGCCCCTGGTGGGCAGCCAACTCGCGGTAACAGCAGCACAGCACTTGAACAAGGAATTCGACTCAGGAGCAACCACTAGAGCTAGAACCTGCGTTAACTAGAACTGGGCAAAGAAAAACTAAACCCAGATTTGTCGGCGGGTTGGAAATTTTGACATATGAAAAATAATTCAGTCGAACTGGACAGAAAATAAAAAATTTCAGAATTTTCAGCTAATCAAAACAAAACTTTTTCAAGCAGAAATCTTTTTTCCTGAGCTTTATTTTGACTTCAAGTTGTTTGAAAGAAATAAAAATCAAAGGAATTTTTAAGTAAGAATTCATTTCAAACCAAAATATCATAGAATCATAGAGTTGGAAGGGACCTCAGGAGGTCATCTAATCCAACCCCCCTGCTCAAAGCAGGACTAACCTCAGCTCAATCATCCCAGCCAGGGCTTTGTCAAGCCTCAGTTTAAAAACCTCTAAAGATGGAGATTCCACCACCTCCCCAGGTAACCCATTCCAGTGCTTCACCACCCGCCTAGTGAAAAACTTTTTCCTAACGTCCAACCTAGACCTCCCCCACTGCAACTTGAGACCGTTGCTCCTTGTTCAGTCATCTGCCATCACTGAGAACAGCCTAGCTCCATCCTCCCTGGAAGCCCCTTTCAGGTAGTTAAAGGCTGCTATCAAATTCCCCCTCATTCTTCTCTTCTGCAGACTAAACAAGCCTAGTTCCCTCAGCCTTTCATCATAAGTCTTGTGCTCCAGCCCCCTCATCATTTTTGTTCCCCTCCGCTGGACTCTCTCCAACTTGTCTACATCCTTTTTGTAAGGGGGGGCCCAAAACTGGACACAGTACTCTAAATGCGGCCTTATCAAATGGCTCCATTTGAAAACATCAGAACTGACCATTTTGACATTTTAATTCTTTTTCCAAAATGAACCATTCAGCAAAATGAACACACACATCACAGAACGTGTCGGTGTCACTGAGTCTCCATTCTGTGCTGAAAACAGCTGTGAAAAGCTTTCAGCCCCATTCTCGAGTTAACTTTGCCTTGGAGACTAGCCCCAAAAAGTCCTGCCTGCACCCACTTGACAGCTGAGTTGTTTGAAATGACCCAGGCCTGTGAACCCTGCCTCGATGGGACAGGCTTTTTATTTACAGAAAAACACAATTCCTGAAATCTAATATACAGTGTTTATTGCAGCCATTAGCAGAGCTGGCCCCACTCAGGACTTTCCAGTAGCAAGAAACCAAAAGCGAAAGGCAAGATATCGAAGGGACTTTCTGCTATTGGGTGGGGGGAAGAGGGAGAAGCTCTATATAGGGAGGAGGCCGTAGAGACATCACTTCTGGGACCCGTCAGCAGCAGACAGGACCGTGCCTGCCCCAAAAGCCCTTCCACATTCTGCAACCTGGCCTCTAACCCCAGCCGAGTCTGATCGTTCAGTGGATGCAGTTCAGCAGTCGCTGCCACCCCTGAAGTGAGAGACCCGAGGGGGCACAGGCTCAGCATGTGGTGAGTACAGAGCTCAGCTGGGCGATGGCTTGCTCCTCTCCCCACTGATGGCAGGGCTGCAGCTGTGGGTCGCCAGAGCCCCCTACCTGGAAAGCAGCCCCACCCAGTCAGATTTTAAGCAATTCATCCTGCGTTTTTATCAGCCGCTGTTCTGCTAGTGACACAGGCTCGTGCCCACCCGTGTCAACCACAGGCCCTGCCCCTGCCACAAAATCAGTCCTGGCTACGCCGCTGCCGGGCCGTGTGTGAGGACAGGGAAGCTGCAGATTCTGCTGGCTGCTCTTTCATCCAAAAAACGTGTGTGTTACGTACAGAACATTGCTCTTGGCAAAGGGAAGCTAACCCCTGTTCTTGGATGTGGAGGTTTGTTGCAGAGGCGGGAAGGGAGGCTAAGGGCAGCCCTGAGCGCTGTAGTTATACTGAGGTAAGTCTGCAGTGTAGCCTGGCCTCAGATCAGCTCTATCCTATCTCCCCACTCTTTGTCCGTAGAAACACAAACCGGCTGGGAGCAAATCCTGCCGTAGCCCAGAAGGGAACATCATAGACTTGTTCTGTGACATTTGTCTGTCCTACAGTAACTCCTGCCCACCGGCATTCATCACCCCGGGGAAAATTCACCCAGGGCATTGCCGTCTCCCCTCCTGCTGCTCGCCCTTTGGGGTTGTTCCCTGTAACCGTCGGCAAAGCCACCTCACTGTCCTCCAGTCCCCTCCCGCCTCTGCTCTGCCGTGATGCCTACGACAGCCGCAGAGCGGCGAGCCTGCTGGTGTGCCGGTACCGCTGCCCATCACTGGCTCCGGGTGTCTTTCTGCTCCCCCATCCGGCTGTATCCATTGCTTGTGCTAGGAGAGTGTCAGCACCTGGGGATCAGACAGTCCATGCTTCACGGCTGTACAGTGCCTAGATCTGGGATCTCTAGATGCTTCCACAGTACAAATAAATCAGAAGCAGGGCAGTACGGCTCAGGCAAGTCTTGGGAGTTTATGGCACTTCCCGGGGGTGCCCAGGGTTGGAAGGCACCTTGCAGCCACCTGCCCTTCGCGTGAGGGAGTCTCGTGCCTGCTGGGGATCAGCTCCCTGCCTCCACCAGCCTCTGGCAGCACAAGCCCCTGCCTCCCAGGCCTCCGCAGGCCGCGCTCTCTGCGCAGGTGTGACGGAGCCCCCAGGAACCGGGCTCTGGGACCACGCGGATGCAGCCAGTCAGGACTCTGGTGCTTGGAGTCTGCTCCCTCGGGTCTCCACACACCAGTGCCGCTACCTCCTCACTCTGACCTCACAGCATTCAGCCCCCTGCTCCGCACAGCCTGCCCCTATGAGCCCCCTTTCTGGGACTCTGGGGAGCCCTACACACCCCCAAAGGGCCAGGCACCTACCTCCGCAGACAGAGCGATTCCCAGCCAGCGCAGGAGGCAGGAGGGTTATTAGATCGCAGGGTCACAGCGTAGAAGGACTTTCCTAGCAGCTTATCTAGGAGTTACAGCAGCGATCCCCTGGGGAGCCCCATTCTCGGGGCTCCCTCCCCGCTGGTCCCTCATGAGGGACAGGCTTCCTCCCATGGGTCCGCCCTACCCACACCTTGCTGCCTGTCCCCTGCCCCTTTTCTACCCTTCTGACTCTCCCCCTCCTCTGGCTTTGCCAGCTCAAAGACCCTGCTCCCAGGGACTAACCGGGAGCTCCTGTCTATAGCCCCAGCTGCACACCCTTCTCCCGGGCATGCCTGCAGACTGCTTTCCTGCAGCCCCCTGCTGAGGCCCTGCTCTCAGCTCCTGGGCTGTGTACAGGCCCCTCCAGTTCCTGTGCAGCTGAACCTGCTTCCAACCAGTGCCCTCCTCCCAGCCTAAATCTCTCCCTCCCTCACTGCTCACTTGGTCGATTGGGCCCGCGTGGCCTAATTCACCCGCTCAGGCCCAGTCAGGGGCATGCACCCGTCACACCCACTGAAGCGCCAGCTCTGTTAACCACCTGAAGTCTCACATTCTCCAAGTCCACGCACAGCCGGTTCAACACACCTGGATGTAAAAGGCTGTGGGTAGCCCGGTCTGCTTGGCCCGGCGCTGTCCCCCCAACTGGGGGCAGCCCAGCTAGCCACGGAAGAGCCTCCTACAGCCCTGGCAGAGCAGACTCTTGGACCAGGCTCGTGCGTGCATTCCCGGCTGCTGCCGACCCTCTGAGGCTGCGTCACCGTCACCGTCCCACGTTTTACTAACGAACCCACCCACTAACAACGCCAGTAAACTACACACCCCCAGCAGCACATGACAATGGAGCCGGCTCATTAAAATCCACTAACCGCGTGAACAGACAATCCCACACACGTAACCCTATCTGCCGTGCCTGAGCCCTGCTCGTCTGTCGCTGGCGTCCAAGGCCTCAGCGAGCAGGACATGATGGAGGCAGTTCACTACTCACACACCTGCTTCAGAAAAGGACCAAAACAGGCAAAACTAGCTCCCAGTGTAATTCACTGGGGTGAAAACGCCCGGGGGGGGGGGGGGGAGCACCAGGGGCCGGGTTTCTACATCTGGCCTCCCCAGGCGACAGCCCCCAGCCTGCAGCAGCTGCCCCCTCACAACTCAGCCCTCCAGCCAGCTCACGTACAGTCCCACCCCGGCCGGGGCAGTGAAAGTCCAACAAAGCAAAACCGAACGACCTGACACCAGGTCTTCAGCCCCCCGCGCCCAGCTGTCCTCGCTTCCCCTTGCAGCCAGAGGCTTTTACACCCAGGCCCTGGCTCCCCTCGGGGCTCCAGTCAGGGACCTCGCGCTAAGCAGCTACGGGCTGCTCCCTCGCTTTCCCTGGGCCGCGCCCAGCTCCTATCACAGAGCAGCTCCTCCAGCGCTTTCTCCTGGACAGTCCGGCTCTGCCGCTCCCTGCCAGGCTGCTGCGGATTCAGTCATCCTCAGGTTCCCTGATCCCCCCCCTTCCGCCCCGGTGCTCGGTGTGTCACCGGCTAGCCACGGCTCAGGAGGCACCTGTGCTGGCTCTTAACCCCTAGTGCCGGGGCACGGCCACTGTGCACCCGCTGCTGGTGCTGCCTCTGCCGCTGCTCAGCGCTCGCTGCTGCCTCTGCCTCCGGCTGCGGTGCTGTGCTCTGGGGTCCCACCACCTAGCCCCGCACTCTGCCATTTTCCCGGGGTCTGAGTAAATTCTGTGTCCCTGTTTTGGAGTGGAACACTCCCCCCCCACCACACACACACACACACACACACACACACACACAGACCCAAGCAGGTTTGTGTGGGGAGAGGGGGGGAGACAAGAGGGAGATGGGGAAGGAGCTCTCCCACCAGCTCCACACCTGCCACTGTCTAAACACACCTGTCCCCAGGCAGCGGGACGCCCGTGGCTTGGCCACCCACAGCATTGCTGGATGGGTTGGGACCCCCGCTCTGGCCTGTGGGAATGCTGGCTGCTCTGTCTCGTTGCTTGGCTTCCCTGGACCTCAGAGGCCCACGGCTGGTCCAGTCTGAAGTGCCTCTGCTGTCCCGGCACCAGCACGTCTGCAACGTCAGCAGCTACAATCTGGCCTGCCTGATGGAGGCGTTGTGCTGCTCATGGACCCATTCTGGGCCTCTGGACACTGCTTCCCTGGGCTGCCCAGCGTCATGTCCATCGGTAGCTGGCCGTGCCTGCCCAGCATCGCGAAGTAGGGCACGTATTCATGGAGCAGCAGGACGTGGGTCAGCTCTGAGGCGGAGGAAGCCCAGTCTCTCCGAGCGTGTCCTCGGCCCCACTAGCAGTATCTGGCTGGCTCACTTGTGGGCAGTCGGCTGTCATCCTTAGCTTGGGGCTGCCATGCAGAG